>NC_051127.1:701417-721647 GCF_014839805.1 Manduca sexta | reverse complement strand
ATATCTGACATTCTTAGTAAAGGCCAGGTCAAAAGTACCCGGAACCGGCGGGAATGCATGAAGAAGTATGCCAGAATCGTGCAAAGTGGCAATCCATAGTCTCTGCCTACCCCTATGTCATAGAGACGTGATACTATGTATGTATGTTAGTATTTTGTTATAATATTCTTTGCACTAATATAGTTCATCACCAATAGACAGTCGTCTTACAATTCTTCCTATGGATTATTGTGTCATTTAGTTTCTTGGCTTCCTCGCGCATTATATTTTTGTCTAACAATTAAGGTTGAATTTTAAAAATCCTCTTTATTTAAAAGAGCGGGCCCGGTGTTCTCGGAGATCGGTAATTTGTTCAAATTTTCTTTTAAAATTTTGCCCGATTTCCGTTTCAATGGGAGTACCTGCCTTATGTTTATTCTGACTTCGTGATTCGATTGAATTGTTAAAAGTTTAAATTAGATTACGTTTTAATTTTGTTTAAATTAATAATTTGAGTTAAAGCCGTTGGAGAAAATGATTTTACTTTTTAAAAGTTTTAAAGGAATTAATCGAGTGGTGTGTTATTCGCCATATTTAAATTCATGAAATGGGTGATAGTTCCATTTTTTAAATATATTTTAAATTCCGAATATTGATTAATCTAGTTCCAACTGCTGTAATATGCTCAGGTCACATGTCATTTTTTCAATTATAAAATAATATAATACATATTATTACCAACTTAAGGAATATAATACAATGCCACACGTAAATGCGTATTATTTACTAATGCATTAACATTACAAACATTCCAAATTTAAAATTTCTTTAAAACATAACACTATAGTGCGATCATGTGACAATTAACAAGGAATACGTGGCATTAGTCCCGGTGTCCCGTGTTATCAGTTCTCATTAGATAAGGGCCGCGACGTCCCGGAACCGATGGGTAAACACGGTTATCTGGGGGAAAAGACGTAAATGCATCATTTAGGGAGGTTAGGGCGCGTTTGGAAAGTTATAATGTTCATTAGTGGTATCTACCGTGAATTTTGTATAAAAGGCTGCGCATACGCATTAGAAGTTAGGCAGTTTAAAATAGAGTTAGTGGTTTAACTGGTTTAGATCCTTTTAATATCCATGTCGTTGGCAGTATCTGAAATATATTTACTGATATATATTTTTATGCAACAGAATGATAAGGCAAGCGGGTTGCTTGACTTATCATTCCTTATGGCAAGTTCGCTATTGTCCAGAACTATTCTAATAAAATAAAAATATCATTAAGTATATCAATTGGCAACAAACAAAGACACCTAAGAATTATACTTATTAATTGTAATTGTTTTTTTTTTATTCTGCCATAGACAACTTGGTCTTAAAACTTGATATTTGAAAGTCAGAGAAGCAAACAAACGTTATCACACGCGAACTATCACGTCTTACCTGTGCCTATTATTATGCAAGTTTTATATTTGAGCAACTTGTCCTCAATCTGTCTTTTCATTCCGCAGAAAACATTGTGAAATCAATTATATTTTTATCCATAGTGCTATTAAAAACAACACGAAGTTGAAAAAGCGTATGCGCCGTCCATGCATGGATTCGCGCCATTGCGTGCCGCCGCGCCATCTTGGTTTCGTAAAAACGCACCGTCAGCAAATATGAGAAAATATGAAGTTATTATTATATATTTTTAGTTTTTTTTAATAATAACCATAAAACATAAATGTATAAAAGCATTTTGTAGGTATTGGAAGTTTATTTCACATATAGAAGTGGTTAGATTTATTGTTATCTTTGTTATTGTACCACCTCTTAAGAAGTACATGTTATATACTGAAGCTTAAGAGACTATAAACGGTCTACTTCTTTTTTCAATTGTGCTTGCCTCACTACAATATAGAATTCGACTCATTATGTCGGATGTTGTTGCAACAACGAGGGTCAATTGTGGATCGAATCGCGATCAAATAATGTTAAAAAAACACGACTTGGGAATAAAATGCAGGGTTTGCCACTTCACAAACCATTACCACTGCTACTAGACTATAAAGGCTATATGTATTCAGACTAGAAAGAACTACCTAATTTAAAGCTTATATTTCTGATGAAAAACTAATTTAACTGAAATTTTCATCCTGCAAATGTTTTTGCTTAACTACTTGAGCGTCTAATCAGAACACTGTAAAACATTTCTGCTGACTGTACCTAACTTATCACATAAAATATTTTCGAAATCGTTCACAAGCCGGTTTCCAAGTTTTTTTCGTCTCGTTCGCCATCTCAGTTGAATAAATAAAGCCAAGTGTGCTTCAAGGAAAACACACGATTCAGAAAATGGCCTTTTTCGGTATATACCCAAATTTTACCGACATTTGTACGTCATTGACGCATAGTTCAGCGTTATGTCTTACACCATAAAGGTTATTTGGTAATAAGTACGTTTTTCGATTAGCAAATTTAATATTGTGTATACAAGGCTTTGATGGCAAGTGGTACGTATCAAAATCGCACTGCACGCAATAATTTGCGTTTTAATAAGTTTTATCTGTCGACGCGAAATTAAAGCTAATATTTGTTAATTTTCAATTTATTTTATGTATTTCTTGTAATATATCCTTGCATAAAAAGATGTTTTATGTTGGATCGCCAATGAAATTACCAATTAAACAATGCGTTAAAGGTTCATTTATTTTATATTGTTTTGAAACGTAGTTCTAAATTATTATTGTATCTTGTCAAAGTACTGAATTAAAACGAAAATAATTATAACCTATAAGGAAAATGTATACATAAATGTCGATAGTATACATCGTTTCCTAAATATAATATTGCGGGCTATGTTGCACACCCAGATGCTTCACATGGCCCACCATGTTTTCGAAAAATTTGATTAATTTGGTATCATAATGTAAAACGCATGACGACTTTTGTTAATGCTTTTATTATCAAACATGTTTTAATTTAGTCAAAGATATTTGTAGACAATCCTTCATGAAACGATTTTATGAAGATTTTAAAAACAGCAAAGGTTCCGCTACCTTATTATAATTAGTGTACTAAAGGGTAACCTTGTTCGAGGACAAAGGCATTACTTGAAATAAACACTCATAACACTTATTTTGTAGTGTACTAGATCTTTTTTCATTCCCTGAATAATACAGCAATCAATACAATCGATGGAGAGCGTGGCCGTTACACTGTGGAGTGCAGTGAGCACCTTGATACTAAACTTGTGATAACGCAGGTTCGATGCCCGATACCGACGCAATCAAAGTGACACTGAGCTTAACGTTATTGGTGCAATGTATGTTTTCTTTATATTGTTCAGTCAAGTTGCTTTTTGCCATAGGCGATATTGTTTTTTTATTCTTAATTGATATCAGTCTTCTTTGTTAATGTTTTCTCCACCTTCTCTCGTTGTGTACACCTACCTCTAGTCTCTGCACCACCTAAAGGTTGACTGGTAGAGAATGCTTTCGGCATTAAGTTCGCCTTTATACTCTTTGCATATAAAGTGTAATAAATTAATAAATAAATATTTGAATCCGTAATTATGTCGACTGGGGAATGATCATCTCTTGTCAATTGATACTTTATTTCGAGGCTATTACACTTATGAAGTGCAACGGACGCACTTTGACGTAACCAAATAAGAAATACCTTAATTTGATTTAATAACAGTAAAGTAACTTGATGGAAATGCAGTATTTAGAACTTAAGAAAAATGTCGGATAGCAAGTGAACATGGTAGAGATAAGGGATTGAGCTTATTATGAGGCCATAACGTAACAACTGACAATAAGTTCTACACAAACCATAAAAAACCTTTACCTACCAGACTTAAAAGGAAACATACCAAATCATTTTCAAAAGTAAACCTCGTTCTGTACTTATGTTATTTTAATTTCCGCTAAGTGGGAGCGCTGCGTCGGCGCGGGGTGCGCAAGCGCCGATCAAAGACGCCGCCTGACCGCACCGGAAGGGGCTACAATAAGCATTTACAGGTGATAGTGAGTAAGAATTTGTTAGACTAAACTTTCGAGCAATTGGAAAATTATTTTTAAAAGTATCGGTAGACATTTTTATGAAATTACGTAAAATTATTTGAAAATTTAAATACGGTTTCGAGTACTGACATAGATTATAATGTGTTTGTTCCTTTTTTTATTAAAATATTTTAATTCCTAAATAAAACTCATCTATTTGATTCTAAATTCAAATGTTCAGTATAAACTCTCATTTACCAGTCCGCAAGAAGCGTTTCAACGATTTAAAATCATCTTTTTGGTACAACATCGTCGCAACACAGGCCGTGCCAAGAGACTGACACACAGGGAATATTAGATGGCTCAATTCTCTATAATCTGTGGCGACGCTGTTTACCCAGCCCGCCAAGAATTAGTGCTGGCTGTGAGCTTGCAAAGTATAAATAGAAACAGATTAGATCCCTCCCAGCCCTTTCATGTGCCTCTGTGCGAGTGAATAGGTTGGTAATAAATTTAGAGATACGCGTTGTTTTGTAGCAGATTTACGGTGATATGAAAGACTAAGTGACAAAAAGGGGCGATAGCCTAGTTGGGAGTGGAACGGACTTCCGAGATGAATGTTCGTAGATTCAAAACCCAAAGGCACGCATTTCTATCTTATTTAAAGGTATACATGTATTCTTTGTTAATCGCTTGCTTTAACGGTGAAGGAAAACATCGTGAGAAAATACCTGAGAAGTTCTCTATAAGAATTTTGAGGGTGTGTGAAGTCAGGCAATCCGCAATAGGCCAGCGTGGTAGCCTAAGGCCTAATCCCTCTCAGTAGTAGAGGAGATCCGTGCCCAGTAGGATGACAGTATATAATACAGCGCTGGTATTAGAAACAAACTTCTTTCAGTTGCCCTAGGCAACTATGAAGTCAGCACAAAAAACTGTTTCAAGATGTAGAAATGATTTGACTTAGTTTTTATGACTGCTTGACTTCAACTCCCTCTGGGAACCCAGGCTTGAGGGAATAGTATAAGAAAATTACTAAAAATTGCTCGACCTGGGATTTGAACCCAGGACCTTTTAGTTCACTGCCCGTGTACTACTAGATCAAGAGAGTGATGAAGCGAATAAATATAAAAGAATATTTTGTAATAACATAGTAGATATGGGTCACTCCTACTAAAAGTTCGCCCTAGTTCTAATATACCTAAGCATCATATAAATAAGAGTCAAAGTCTGAGGGTGCGCTTTGCATACTACACTTATTACATAACAATATAAAATAACCAAATAGTCACCACTCACTATACTACAGAGTTACTAAGGAATTTCACAGATGTATACAAATTTTTCCAAGGGAACGTAGGTGGAGCATGCAATAACCATAATTTTCCTAGAATGTCCGTAATCCTCGACTCACGTGCGTTACTTTTGTTGGATTATGGACTCTATTTAGATTGTAGTTCGGTTTACAGTTCGAAGTGGTCACCGTAGAATGTATTTCAGAAATCTTTATCGCTACAACGATATACAGCGGTACTAGAAAGGGCCGATTTATTTTTATAACAAACTAGCTTCCGCCCGCAGCTTCGCCCGCGTGGATTTCGGGTTTCAAAAATGGAGAAGGTGCTCAATTTGTCGGGATGTTTTTTTAATTTATGGTGGTATGCAGGTGGTCCGATTGTCCGGTCAGGGTCTGATGATGGGATCCTGGTGAAATCGAAGGAACTTTTAACCATTACGGGTGCACACGAAATGTCGGAAGCTTAAACAATGGAGCAACTTCTCCAGTTTTCCCAACATTTTCCATCACTGCTATGCTCCTATTAATTGTAGCGTGATGAAAAGTATACTATAACCAGCTCAGGAGTATGAAAAATAATTGTACCAAATTAAGTTAAAATCCGTCGAGTAGTTTTTGTTTCTATAACGGTTATACAGACAGACAGACAAAAATTTTACTAATTGCATTTTTGGCATCAGTATCGATCCCTAATCACCCCCAGTTATTTTTGGAAATATATTTCATGTACAGAATTGACCTCTCTACAGATTTATTATAAGTATAGATATGCAAAAGTAGCTCAAAAATTGTCCATAACGAAAACATGCATTTTAAAGTAAAACAAAAGAAATAATATCGTGAAGCCAACTAAATAACTAATGATATATTAAATTTTGTGACTATTCAATTTAGTCGGGTCCGCGATATCACTATTGTTGAGTTTCAGAACGCGACATTACATTATTATATTCTGTGCTCCAACGCACATTGCTTTGATGTTAGGAACACACCTACATTGCTTAGACAACAGTGAACTTTATACAATAGAAATAAAGCTCAAATTGACTCTCAGTATTAGTTAGAAAACGTTTGTATGGGAAATAGAAAAATGCTGTTTTGAGGATTTTCCCGGCAATTATTCGAATTTTTCTCACCTTTTAAACCTTCCCTAGACCTCCACGAATAATTCAAGACCAAGATAAGATAAATCCGTTCAGCCGTTCTCGAGTTTTAGCGAGACTAACGAACAGCAATTCATTTTTATATATATAGATTATAACCTATATAACCTTACTGATTTTATATCGTGCGGTAGGCGCTTTGCAAACTTATATCTATCACTTAATGTGACAGGAAACGAACCATGCGTTTTCATATTGCGGGAGTGAATGACAACCGGATCGAAGAAGAAGGATTGCGGGTCGAACTTGGATGTGATTGGCTCAAAACCGAAAAAGGGGTCAAAATATGAGAGAGGCCTATACCCAGCAGTGGGACTCTACATTTTGTGGATGATGATGGATGAAAATACTGACATGGCGACTTTGAATGAAATATTCAATAAAAGTCTACCACGTCGAAACCGAGTATTAATATATTTTTTTTTATCAGTACTTATATTTATAAAGGTAAGTTAGCTTATAGGTTTGAAGGGGCTATTCTGTGGAATTATTAAACCGATTTTAAATTCTTTCACTAATAGGAAGCTATCTTACTCCTGTTTGCTATTTTTTTATTCTAGAAAAATATTTATTCCGAAAAAAACATCACGCAAACAGAACTGTGGGCAAAAATCTTTTATACATATCAAGGAAATGCCTGAAAACATCTGGTCCATATCTAATATAATACATCATTTTCCCTCATAAGATGATAACTATAATACTTATTTTATTGTTCTTCTCATAATTCTCTCAACATAATTCTATAATTCCGATGTATTAATTTCTGTTGAACAATGTCGCCTACATTTTTAAATCGCTTAAACATAATAATAATCACAATTTAAACGTCATTTTTCTTAGCCTAATAACTACTTTTAAGCTAAATACCATCCAGTGCCCTAAGTCGTTGTAAGAAGTTGTATAATTTTAAGAAAAACCGTGGCGTGCTAGCGGCTTCGGTTCACACCGAGCTGCTAATGACGACATTTCCACGAACTTTATGTACGTTTGCACATAATGAGCTATATATACGTTATTTACTTGCCCTACATGCGGAGGGTATGCAAGGGCTTCTGACGACTTGTCTAGGTTAAGTTTAGTGCACACACACACACTCACGTCTTTTAACCCCAAAGGGGTAGGCCGAAGCGCAACGGCTGCACCTTCCACCGTGTCTACTCCGTCCCATGATATGATGGAGCGACCCATGTCAGGCACAAATTCCAGACTTCGGGCTGATATCAGTATCCCGGAGTAAAAAGAAATACAATGTCACTCTACCCTGGGATTCGAACCCGAGTACTCACAGTTCACAGTCCACGCTGCCACTAGAAATTATAATCTTTTAGCTATGCCCATGTATATCAAAAAAGTTCAAAAAATAAATAAACTGATCGTATTCTGCCACTATTATTTTTCAAGTCAATTAATTCCCACATTCCAAATTCAAATTCAAAAAACGATTTCAACGGAATCGTTTCGCAAGCATCAATGACAGGATCGAAGCTAAACACATACCATTTAACGAACGGCAGATCAACTGATGGGAATATGAAGGTTTTATTGGCGCCGTAACGTTTGCCCGCGTCTGTACCGGCCAATAACTGGTCAGAGCAAATATTTATGGAAGCGAGACAACGACACGGTTTTTGAGAATTTCGAATGAAGGTCCGTCCGGCGTGTTTGTGTGTTTGTCCGGCCGTACGTGGTTCGTGTAATCTCAATGTTTGCTCGGGCACGATACGCGACCTGGCGGTCATCGTACATCCTACAACACTATTGGTATTGCGTACGCTAGTGTATCGTCAGCCTTATTAAAATTTCGCAGGCCTTTGTCATGGACTATGCTTTATCCGGTTGTCGATTTGGTGAGTTGTGATGCAGGGGAATATGTTTTGTAACCTTTATGCTATATGAACAAAGTTTGATTGGCACTTAAAATCCACAAATACAAAACATAATAAACGAAGAAAAAAAAAAAAATATTTACAAACTTTTTGCAAATACGATAGTTTACTTAGCCATTGATTTATACGAAAAATATCTCTCAGGACAGCATTTTAAACGTAGAGCTACAAAAAACCTAAGCCTTAAGGAGCGTCACACGAGTCCTTGTGACTTGAACGGTGAACCACGCTTGGCAATAACGATCGCAACAAGGTGCTAACCTCACCACTAATGAGACGATGCTAATCAATGCCAAAGTGGTCTGAAGCACTTGCCTCGCTTCAAAGAACTATGCTACTTTGTCGGCGTCGTTGACAATTAATTGGGAATTATCAGAAGGACCTTAAGATACTTTCATCGTAAGAGAATGCTATTTAGCAGTCTTTTGAAGTTTTTCCATAGAGGCATGCAAATATTCATTTTGTAGTAGTATATATGGTCGATATAAATACTATCACGGCTTACTGTTTAAAAAGTGTTTTCTGTCCTTTATACTGAGTGTAATTATTATAAGGTATTTTTTTAAATATAATGCAAATATAAATTATTTACTCAGTAAAAACAATAATTCTGGCAAGTACGAAAATACGTCGCCTGTAGTTGCCGGAATTATAACTAGGTGTAAAAATTACTGGTTCAACTAAGGTCGTTTTTCGCGTGAAAATATTGGGAATAATTATCAGGAATAATATTCAACTCAATAAAAAAAATATTTTCAGTATAAAGTCTATATACAATATACTGTAGTGAGAGTAGATAGTGGTCTTGTTTTTTTTATTGTCTCTTGTTATTTATGATATAAGCAAAAAGTTATTTAATAGGATGTACGTTTGTATTCCAAAACAATAGTAGCGCTCATTACGATAGCTACGGCCATTTATCTCCGAAGGGGTAAGCTGAGGTGCAACCATATATACACTATATCAGGCACAAATGCCAGGCTCTGGACTGATATTGAGTTGAAAATCTTAATAGCACTTCGATCGACGTGGTATTCGAACCCAGGACCTCGGAGCGCCATCTATCGGGTCCAAAATCATCAATAACTAAACTATCATACTTTTTTAAATTGAAATTGGTTGCTGAAATTAGAGTATACAAAAATATTTTCAAACAAAAGTATCGTCCGAATTGCACTGCATTCCAGTTTCCCGTTGATTTTTAAAAAATATTCTTTCTTACAAACCTTGTCCAGATAATTAGGAACAAAAACGAAATTTTTATCAGCCAAGCCGGTGGCTCTCAAGTGGCCCTTACACACATGTGACAACTGATTTTTATTTATATACATTTGGAACAGTAAATATATGTTTGTCTCAATTCCCAAATTTAACCCGTATGCAAAACCAGTAAAGGACACAAACCTCATTTAGTATAGGCCGCACTGCACTTTGTCGTGAGAGGGTCGATCAAAGGCTTGCAGACGTGTTTGTTGTGCCTCTTGAGCCCTGGGTCTCTTGTACCGCACAATGAATATTGATTAATATTGCTTCTTGCAACAAAGGGTTGCGGCTTACTATGAATTCATTATCTATAGTTTTTGAATTGAAACTAGGATTTTTGCATGAATTATGAAGATGTTTGTAAACGGCTTTTTGAACAATTTTTGTGATTATTATAAAGAAAAAATTTGCTTTCTTCAAAATTCGTCGATCGCTTAGAAAGTTGCCGTTAAACCTTTACTCATCTTTTTCGAAAATAAAACTCAAATTAGCTATATTTAGGCAGGATGTTTTACAATACTCCATAGGGTATGTACCCAAAGAACTCGAATATACTGAAATAAATAGGATCTTTGTTAAACTGCAGACAAAACTATGGGCTAGAAAAGGTGACAAAAATAAGTCATACTTAATATCGTCATTAAAAAATCTGTATAAAATAACTACAGAATTAATTACACATTACAATTCCAGAAATAAAAAAAATATTTGTAGCTTTTTTATATGTAATTAAATAATAAAAATTATAGAAGCTACTTATTAAGTTGTACATGACTCTGCTGTGATCATGTATAATTTGTAATGACGTTTAGCCTTAATAATAATCACATAAATAAATACACCCCACAAAATAATTACCCGCGTAAATACACAAAAAATATTAAAAATGGAATAAAAATTGCTAAGCGGCGCGGGGCGGGGAGCGCGGGCGGTGCAATAACTGCAAATACCGCCCACTCGTGGTGATTTGGGCATTTATTAAAGAGCACACAATGCCGGAGCCCACTACACGGAGATCGCTCTCTTCTATTTTATTTTTAATATTAAACCCCCAGGCATTCGCTCGCGTGTGCAGAGTAATTCAATGTGGCAGAGAATTCAGCTTATTGAGTATTTTTTATTTAAACTTGTGGTCAAATAAGATTGTATTTCTAAGGGAAACGAAGGGGTCTTAGATCAATTAAGATATTTAAAATTGCTACTTCATTCTACTTATCTTACTTGCTATTAGCAATTGAAACTAGTATCAGGTCTATAGAAATTTTATGAAAACGAAATATCATTAATGACCGCTCGTTGCTACTATTTTCCTCAAGACAATGACAAGCAATTTTCCTTGTGACGTAAATACAAACCATAGACTATCGATATATCTCACAACATAAAGTATTTTGTCATGTTACACATATATCCCTTCTCCTATGTGTTAACTACCAAAAGCGAGATTATTCACATATGTGGAAATAAAATATATTATAAATATGTAATGTAAGGCGATAGCCTAGTTGGGTGTGGAACGGACTGCCGAGACGAATGTCCGCAGGTTCAAATCCCAAGGGCACACACCTCTGACATTTCTAAAAAAAAAAATTATGTGTGTATTCTTTGTGAATTTATCGTTCGCTTTAACGGTGAAGGAAAACATCGTGAGGAAACCTGCACATCTGAGAAGTTCTTTGTAGGAATTTCGAAGGTGTGTGAAGTCTACCAATCCGCACTAGGCCAGCGTGATGAACTAAGGCCTAATCCCTCTCTGTAGTAGAGGAGGCCCGTGCTCAGCAGTGGGCAAGTATATAATACAGGGCTGATATTATTATAATGATAATAAAATAAATTCACCCCAAGTCTCTGCGCGAACACTGTTCTGTGCAAAACGTTTTCCGCGGAGCCTATGAGGGTTCTTCAGAGCTATTATTGAGATTCAGACGACAGACGCCTCTTCATCATATCTTCACTGCGACCTTCCGCCCGAACATAATTATCAACTGTAACAATGTTTACGTCTAATTCATTATTTCTACGGTACAATGCTTTCAAACAGTGAAGG
Source organism: Manduca sexta (assembly GCF_014839805.1). Taxonomy (NCBI): domain Eukaryota; kingdom Metazoa; phylum Arthropoda; class Insecta; order Lepidoptera; family Sphingidae; genus Manduca; species Manduca sexta. The sequence goes on along the minus strand of NC_051127.1, from coordinate 710,020 downwards.
CGTTTTCGCCTTTGATAAATTCGTCTTCTTGATCGGACTTTGAACTAAAGATCGGCTTGTAAATTAAGTCCTGCGCCGACGCGTTCGACTTGTTACCAAATATTATCAACAAATTAATTGACGAAACGACACATAAAGATAAAAATAACTAACACAGGAGTCAAAACATCTAGTCCATATAAACTTTTTCTTCAAAATCTGACCTAAAACGGCCACCAAAACGTCACTGTTATAACCTATTTATTGACTTGAACAATAAATAAGTTTACTTATTTGATCATGTATTTTTTATTCACCAGGTTTACATTTAGACTCAAAATTCTTATATTATGAGCGGCACTCCGTACATAACCTAATACGGAGTGCCGCTGAAATGAAATCATCCTAGTCAAGTGTACGGATTGCAGTACAGTTGAGTCGAACACAAGTGTACGAAACGCCAGATCTAGTATGTAATTCATACCGATGTTTACATGCAACTAAGCATAAATAAAGTCACCTAATCCAGTTATAAAGCATCAGTCCATTTAAAATTCCCTCAATATGGGCCTGTTCAAGCCATCCAATCAAGCGAGGCGCAATCAAGCCCGTCAGTAATTATTCGAAGACATCGGAGGTGGGTAAACTGTCCGGCTGGTAATTGTGCTTTGTACAGGCCTTCCATGTTCAGATCCTTATCAAGTCGCCTGCAATATTGTCGATCGCGTGTACCGACTGACCTCACGTGTGGCTTGAGGTATAAGATTTCGCGGTAAATATATAGGTAGTGGTAAATTATCTGGGCGTACAGAAAATATGATTTACTTCCTTAGCTCCTGGCGTTAGCCGTATCTTGTATGTTCCTACATCAATATGGGTATATTTTATATCCGTGTGGGAGGCGACTACCGAACACGAAGTGTTACAACCCGCCATAGTGGCCCACGTAAGTGTGTCGCGTTCCAGGATCAGCCTGTGTATAGGTGCTGCCCCTTCCATCAGGCCATCGACTGCCAAGAGTAATCTTGAGATTAAGGGAAAGATCTTGGAAACTTCGGGAAAACTTTTAGCTTCTCAGTGGCGTATTGAAAAATTTGGGAAAGCCTTTAGCCCAGCGATTGCGTATTGGTCATCTCTAATTATTATATGTGTCTAAAACTAATACTCTTCTAAGCTCTTATTACCCATAAGCTGCCCAACCGCTTATGCTCATAACTTGTACTCCAGGCAGGTCTATCTAATGGACAATGTACAGGCAATTATAAAGGTTGTGTAAAGTTTAATACAGGTTAATATCTGGCTTCACCTTGAGTAATCACAGCACATTACAAATGATAACATAAGCTCACACCCTTATTCCTAGGGTGTTAGAGGCGAAACTGCACCGACAGAAACAAATGAGACATATTTCTTCGTTTGTAAGTTTATTTTTCGATCTGGGTCGAACCCAAAAAGAAACATTGATCCTTATCACAAGGACCAAAAAAACCTCTGCCAACCGTAGCGTGCATAATCATAACCTAATGGTTATATGTTAACCCCTTCGGAAATGAAAGAATCGACTTATTATACCTAATTAGTAATAGATATATTGCGAAAATACAATCAAATCTATCATTTTTTTACAACATTAAGAAAACCAAAATTAATTAAAACACTAAATCGACAGAGGAACGTGTTTAGCTTTCCTCTGCTTCACTCAAAAGCTCGAGTAATGTGAAATCCTACTGATTCATACAATTTAATTTAGAACACAGTTCATCTAAATGATTGTCGTTGTTCTTTAGAGCTTATTATATACCACTACATTTCAAGGCTGCTTACACTAGGACAACACAGGAATCAATAGACAACAATACTTTTAAATCTACGTGTACTGACACGTAGACTTTCCCGGGAAACGGTGCCACACCCGTTACGCCTAACGAAGCGCCTTCTATTATTAGACAGAGCATTCCTCATTAGGCACTATTACTAAACACTGCCCATTAAACAAACATTTATATGTATTAGATATGACCGACAGTCCCGTTTGTAGGGCATGTCTGTCGGCCGACGATACAGCTTCCCACGACACCTAAAAGAAAACAAAAATATGGGAACGACATATCCTAGCGACAGACTTATCGATCGAATGTCATTCCTGTATTATTTTTGCTTTCTATTAGCGGTAACGATTGAACAATATAAAGGTGTCGTGGGGTTCTCACTTCATCTTGGAATGCGAAGGAATAGCTACAAAATGAACTGGAATCCTCGGCTCACTAGGTCGCTCTGAGAAGTGTGGAGAAACCAGAAAGATCTTGCGCATCTGGTCGGCGTTATGCTGGTTATGTTTTTAGCTGGTACCCACGTCACGAACAATGACTCAATCTTCCATGAGCTAAATGCAGTAAAAGAAACCCATTACCAATAGAACTCCTTGTAAAAATATAAAGTCAGAAGGATATAAGAAGTTTTGTCCGTCAGTATTTTAAAATGTCCAGTCCATCTTTGGACAGTGACTATGCAAGTAAAGCTCTAGACTTAAAGATTCAAACCACCAATCACGTCTACGATTCCATCAAATATGTGAACAAACGTTGGACCAAACTTAAATCAAACATCCCATTTCCAGTACATTTCTCGTAGATTAACATAATTTCATGTATTGCAAAGTTATTCGCACGTTACCGCGCGACTGTACTGTAAACATTGACAGGTGCGGGGTGGGGGGACATCGCGCGCGGCTAATAGTTCAAAATTCAAAGTTCTGCTCAAACAGGTCGGGCAAACACTACGCCATCTGGCGGGGTTTGCCCAATACTTGCCCGGTCTTGCCGTGTATCGCCCTATGTGTTACTCGATCATGTTGATTCGATCGCTTTTACTATTTTCGAAATTGGAATGACGGGATTTTATAAATACTATTATCGAATTAAATTTGATACGATTAGTTCGATTCTTTGAGCGCAATTTTAAGTAAGTAAGGAACGTTAACATTGCTCATTGGCAAAGAAAAGCGGTTAATTCATGAGTGCCTAAAGTACCTATTTATGCGCAGTCCTTGTCTCCTATTATCCAAAACACAATGTCTTGCGCAAATAGCTAAACCTAAAGTTGTTAAACATCAAACTACTATGGAGTTACAAATCATTGATGTCCTTTTCCAAATAAATATTACTTAGAATAGTTAGAATCAAATGTACGTCATAGCCTCACGCGCTCGTGTTAAACTAGTGTAGTAACATCTGCGAATGCGTGCAACGCTTGTCTTGCGAGGGAGAGTAATTGACAGATTCAAGGAGCGCATGGTGCAAAAACATGGTGAAATTTTTATTGCTGTCAAACCACTTGCGCAGTCTGCTTAGACAGGGGGGTTTCCGTCAGAAACTTTAAAACTGGGCTTTAATTATTTTTGTAGAATGAACGTTTACAGTAAATCCATGTCGTGGGCAAAACAGGTTGAATGATGCATATAATATAATAATATCTATTGTATCCAATGTTTTGATGACATTTATTTATTTTTATATTGAATTAACATAAGGACTTTTTACATACCAGTAAATATTTCTGATATTTAATTATTAAATTAGAAATAAGAAATTAATTGAAATATATTATAATATTGTCGTCAAAGCATATTACTACATTAAAATATACAACAAATGTTAACCACCACAATAAGCATATGTATGAACTGTATTCTCAACTTATCTGGTCTTTCCGACCACAGTTGTTATCAACCCTCGCGCAGGTCATGCCTCAAGTGGTCCCTGCGGGGTCGCGTGTACGGCACTTTATACCCCGGGGTATACAACGTGCCCCGTACATTGTCTACGCTTAAATTAAATATTTTATTAATTTGATACCAATAAAAAATGTTGACAAACTGTGTTTTTATGTTGATTTTTAGTTAATTAAGCTAGCCATATGTGAGGTTATCTAGTTAGTATGACGTAGACGTACTTAAGTGAACTAGCCACTATCTAACCACGTACTGTCCCGAAATTGAACATTCTGTGTATTAGATCAAGCGATTGTATACCCAATGCCCTTTTCAATAGGTCTATAACTTAGAAATTCTCTATATGACGGTAACGTTCACATAATTTTCTGACTTAACTCTCATAATAACAAGCTTGGTATAGTCCATTCTCTATGTTTTTAGATGTATAACTTGTACATGAAAATCATTGAAAGCCTGTATTCACAATGGAAATGAAAATAATCAAACATCATTCCGATCATTAGTAGTTAAAATCTGCGAAAGGGTGCGGACATATGGGCAATATTACAAACGGCTTTTATTAACTCTGGCTGTCACTCAATTTGGAGTATTAGCTGTGTAGACGCCGCCTGGCCTCGGGGATAGCTTAGCCTCGTATAAAGGATGATTTATAAATGATAATTTTAATTTTAGTTATTATTATATGCAAAGTGTTGGTTAGTTACATAGCAACATAGTTACATAGCAACATCATCAGTCTTTTTGTATAGAGAGCGACGGCTTTATATAGTTTTATATAAAGAAGATTCGCGTGGGACGTTTATTAAGAAAATAATTTTGACATATGTAAAGCAACAAGCATTATAACTTAATTCTATTAAATAATAGTACTTTTTATGAATAACTTTAAAAGTCAAAGAACGTTATTTAATTGTACGCGTTATATTTATCTTCAACGTAGTTGCAATTTGGCTAATACTATTTATTATTTTTTGTTTCGGTAGACTATATTGAGAAATTTAGATTTCAATACGCACTCATCTCTATTCACCAAAATAATATCTCTATCTACTTTTCAACAATAGTACGAATACGAAAAACTCAGTGCAAATATTAACATCCCCCTGTATAGCAATAAGCCAGAATACCGCAGGCGTTTAGCCGACATCTATTGTACCGACCCCAACGTTTAACATTCTATGCGCGGGAGTCGCATGTACCAAAACAGGAATAATTGGTTTAGTTACCCGTAAAATTCCGAGGTTATCTGATTCTCGCTTCGGTTAACTATTATGGATTTTATGATGTGTGAATTAAACGGTATGATTGCCTTTTCAAATATGTTGACGTACTGATTTTTCGTTATGAAAATTACCTTAAATGTTTTCTTATGTTTACCCAAATATTAGGCATCGATATAGACTTATTTTTCGTTTTTTTTTTTTATGTTTTGGGCTGCCTATCTGCGGCGTTACCAAGGCTGCAAGGTTTTCGAAACGTCGTTAGTAACTTATAATATAAAAAGCTGCGATAAAATCTGAAGAATAGTCTTATTTCAATACCTTTTACGTGCTAGAAAATAATTGACGTTTTCATATAGGTACATAATATATTTATAGATATATGTAATTTAATGTCAACTTATATGCTTTTATTACGCGTATTATATTATTATTATCTTATGAGAAGTTTTGTGTTTGGGATCACTTTTTTTACATACACACAGACACACACAATCACGTTTTTATCCTCGGAGGGACAGACAGAGGCACAAATGGAGCGCTCAGTGTTCCCATCCATGTCTCATTTTAGGGGGGCAAGCCTATCTCCATGACATGTACTAATTACAGACTCCAGGCTGATACAAAGAGTACAAACTCAATATAATTTTGCCCAGCCCGGAATTCAAACCAGAGACTTCAGGGCGGCAGTCGTACTGCGCACACAATACGACTAAACTACCGAGGCAATCTGCGTACTTTTTGTACCGTGTTAGAAATAAATAATAAATATAATCATATCAGCCCTGTATTATATACTTGCCCACTGCTGAGCACGGGCCTCCTCTACTACTGAGAGGGATTAGGCCTTAGTCCACCACGCTGGCCTAGTGTGGATTGGTAGACTTCACACACCCTCAAAATTCCTATTGAGAACTTCTCAGGTATGGAGGTTTCCTCACAATGTTTTCCTTCACTGTTAAAGCGAGCGATAATTTTTAGAAAAGTCAGAGGTGTATGCCCTTGGGTTTTGAACCTGCGGATATTTGTCTCAGCAGTCCGTTTCACACCCAATTAGGCTATCGCCGCCATAAAAGAAATGCTATGCCGTGTTAGAAATGCTATGCCTTTTAGCATTTAACATCTATTATTATTATTCTAAATTTTCTACAGCATTAAAACAATAATAAACCGACTTTGTCTATTTCACGACATAAAACGAACACAATAATAGAATTAAATTAAATAAATACAATGACACATTGGACATTTGTCGCTCGTACACACTTGCGGATTTCTCGCGGCGATACTGCCCCAATAAAACGCCGATAATTTATTCAGACGCGCCTCTGTAATCCGTCCCACATCGCGCTGTGATCCGCACACGATCAAATACGAACAATAAAAATCTCGGCACTCTTTGCCCTTGCGGCGTTTTGTAGGGGATGTGTAATGGGTCCTTTACAATTGATGAATTACAGCTGTAGCTAATAGTAGCGTTTTTCATGTAAAGATATTTTTTCTCAATCATGATGATATAAGTTTTAAGTATTTTTCCCTTGAGATGTAATTTCTTAGTAACTGCTTGTCAAACTTAACACGATAACTAATGATTTATAACACATTAATAATCTTAATGCAACATCACTTCGCGTCTCGTATTATGTGGCATACATACAAAGGGCTTAACTTATTAATATTATTAAAGTTTTTTTAACTCCCTATAAGATATATACATAATGATATGTTTCTAACGTTATAAGCATATTGTTTCTGTGTCAAACTTTAGTTGTATTAAAGAAAAATGTTCAATAACATATTTATCCAGTAATCAAATTGGAACAATTTGTTTAATTTCTATAATATTATAATAATAGCGAACGCACATAAGTTGCACGGCAAAACGTAGCCGCGATTTCATCCAAACGTGCACGGTCCCTTAGAGGAAATGCAACGGGGTGCAACCAAAAACAACACGATTTGTATTTATACCTAAACCGTTCTTTTGTCGTGCGATTAGTAGCGTATTGTGCGGGGCACAAGTGTCCCCAGCTTAAACGTTTGAGCTCTTAGTGACAACTATACAGGACAAATGTTATAATAAATAGGTTTTTTTAATGAAACATTTGTTGATACATATTTTCTTGAAAATTTATATTAGTATCTACTGTATGTTTTACATCTAAAAATTAAATACGGTTGTAATTTTAACCTTATACTAGCGATGAATATAAAATAGAGGTGTATTTGATTCATTAGTTTTGTAGCAGGTTACGTCGATATTTTAAAGTTAGGTTTGATCGACTTTTTTCGCATCTATAATAATTGTAATAGTTTTAATAAATTGATCTCCCAAAAATAATATTACACCAACAACAAATTAATCAATATAACTTAATAATTATTTAACGCGTTTATAGGCTCATAAATTTCATTGCCCCATGCTCCCCCGTCACATTATAGTTCACACATAGTATTCTGTAGGGTGTGCCATGACGCACGGACGCGCCTCGGCTAATGAGAGATAATCCAACGCCCCTCTCTGTGATTTCTACATACCCTCCACAAACGTCACTTGGTATAGATTTTAAACAATGAAAATTAGAAAAACATCCAGGAACTTATTTCTTGCTAATATTATAAATGCAAAATTTATCCAAAATATTTTGACGTTTAGATGTTTGTTAGAGATAACCGCAGAACCAGCTAGACGGCTTTGGATGGAACTTGGCACACGCGTAGATCATGTCCTGGATTAAAACTTAAGCTACTTTTTATCCCTGTAATTTGCTCCCATGGAAAATAATTTGATTTTTTATGTATTTTCATAAATAGGTGGCGCTGGTGTTATAGAACGCTAGTGATTTGAAGACTTTTGTAACGAAAAACGATCAATCGATAGTCTACAAGCCGTAACTACAGGTGGTGATGAAATCACTTTGTTGCATCTTCCTGTTGAAACCAATATTGTGATAAGGTAATCTATAACTTGTATTACTTACTGCGGTCGTATCTACATACATACATAACATCACGCATTTATCCCCGAAGGGGTATGCAGAGGCGCAACTAGGGCACCCACTTTTCGCCACTTTTCGCTTTTCGGTCGTATCTTTCGGGTTAAAATCGGTCTGATAAGTCACCATATCGTACTTCGCATCTTCTACGAACGCTACTTAATCATCTTTCGTAGATGTTAATTGCCAATGATGATGATGATTATGTATTACTTAGTAATATATTCTTTGGAGAGAGATTAGATTTTCCCTGAAAAGCCAGTATATAATGATAGCTGTCAAGTAAGGGAAGTGGATTCAATGAATGAAATTTAGAACAGAAATAAAATTAGGTAGTCCTTAATTTTCTCCACTGACTATTATTAAATAAAATAACACAAAAGATTTATGAATTTTTCGAAGTCACCGACAATTTTATCCCAGAACAGACCTCCGCACTCCTGGCTTTTGCTATGCCGCCCCATCCCTCATCACGCCCTGTGATTTCTATTTCGCGCGCAAGTGATTCCGTTGCGTCGACACAATAGGCTAGTCAGGGACGAATAAATACAGTGGTGTGTTTATATTACAACTTTTGCAACTAGTTCACGTGAGTCTGCTTTGAAGGAAAGCTTTAGAAAAATAAAGAAGTGAAAGAAATGGCTAGAATCGAGCATAATCGCAATTAACATTTGC
>NC_051127.1:556422-700917 GCF_014839805.1 Manduca sexta | reverse complement strand
TGCACATAATGAGCTATATATACGTTATTTACTTGCCCTACATGCGGAGGGTATGCAAGGGCTTCTGACGACTTGTCTAGGTTAAGTTTAGTGCACACACACACACACCTTCCACCGTGTCTACTCCGTCCCATGATGTGATGGAGCGACCCATGTCGGGCACAAATTCCAGACTTCGGGCTGATATCAGTATCTCGGAGTAAAAATAAAACAATGTCACTCTACCCCTGAATCAAACCCGAGTACTCACAGTTCGCAGTCCACGCTGCCACTAGAAATCATAATATTTTAGCTATGCCCATGTATATCAAAAAAGTTCTAAAAATAAATAAACTGATCGTATTCTGCCAATATTATTTTTTAAGTCAATTAATTCCCACATTCCAAATTCAAATTCAAAAAACGATTTCAACGGAATCGTTTCGCAAGCATCAATGACAGGATCGAAGCTAAACACATACCATTTAACGAACGGCAGATCAACTGATGGGAATATGAAGGTTTTATTGGCGCCGTAACGTTTGCCCGCGTCTGTACCGGCCAATAACTGGTCAGAGCAAATATTTATGGAAGCGAGACAACGACACGGTTTTTGAGAATTTCGAATGAAGGTCCGTCCGGCGTGTTTGTGTGTTTGTCCGGCCGTACGTGGTTCGTGTAATCTCAATGTTTGCTCGGGCACGATACGCGACCTGGCGGTCATCGTACATCCTACAACACTATTGGTATTGCGTACGCTAGTGTATCGTCAGCCTTATTAAAATTTCGCAGGCCTTTGTCATGGACTATGCTTTATCCGGTTGTCGATTTGTTGAGTTGTGATGCAGGAGAATATGTTTTGTAAACTTTATGCTGTATGAACAAAGTTTCATTGGAGCTTTAAATCCACGAATACAAATATCCATTTATTAACATACACAGATAAATTTGTTTAAACAATACGTAATGAAATACAATTGTCCATAAAATACAAATGAAAACAACTTTTCGATTGCTCCTAAGTAAACTATCCTAGTATCTGAAAAAATTGCAATATTCACTTTTTAACGTTTCATTATCTAAGTACTGTCTACTACCAAACCGATTTAATTCAAAACATAATAAACGAAAAATAATTAATAATCTTTATTTACAAACTTTTTGCAGATACGATAGTTTACTTAGCCATTGATTTATACGAAAATATCTCTACCGACAGCATTTTAAACGTAGAGCTACAAAAAACCTAAGCCTTAAGGAGCGTCACACGAGTCCTTGTGACTTGAACGGTGAACCACGCTTGGCAATAACGATCGCAACAAGGTGCTAACCTCACCACTAATGAGACGATGCTAATCAATGCCAAAGTGGTCTGAAGCACTTGCCTCGCTTCAAAGAACTATGCTACTTTGTCGGCGTCGTTGACTATTAATTGGGAATTATCAGAAGGACCTTAAGATACTTTCATCCTAAGAGAATGCTATTTAGCAGTCTTTTGAAGTTTTTCCATAGAGGTATGCAAATATTCATTTTGTATTGGCATATATGGTTGATATAAATACGTTTTTTGTCTTTTTTTTTATCAATTATAATTATTATTACGAAAAAAATCTGAAATATAATGCAAATATAAATTATTTACGCAGTAAAACCAATAATTCTGGCAAGAACGAAAATAGATCGCCTGTAGTTGCGGGAATTATAAATAGTTGTAAAATTACTGGTTCAACTAAGGTCGTTTTTCGCGTGAAACTATTGTATTTGCAGAAATAATTCTCAACTCAATAAAAAAACATTTTTAGTATAAAGTCTACATACAATAAACTCTAGTGAGAGTAAATAGTGGTCTTCTTATTTTATGTCTCTTGTTGTTTATGATATAAACAAAAAAATGTTTAATGGAATGAACATTTGTATTCCAAAATAACAGTAGCTCTCATTGCGATAGGTACACATACACTATGGCTTTATCCTCGAAGAGTAAGCAGAGGTGCAACCATACCATTGACTGTTCGCCTGTGTTCCAAGCCGTGATGTAGAGGGTGAACACATCTCTATATTAGGCACAAATGCCAGACTCCGGGCTAATATTGAGTAGAAAAACCAAATATTACTTTGACCGACCTAGAATTCGAACCCAGGTCCTCAGAGCACCACCTATTGGGTTCAAAATGATCTTGTAATACAAGCTGGTTTCATCTAAACTCCCATTCTTTATTGAAATTTATTAAGTGATTTCTGAGATTACCGTGTACAAAAAAAATTTCAAACAAAAATATCACCCGAATTGCCAACTGTTCCCTTTTCAAGTTGATTTTAAAAATATATTCTTTGATACAAACCTTGTCTAGATAATTAGGAACAGAACAAAAGTGGAATCAGCCAAGCCGGTTGAGTCGTACTCAAGTAGCTCTTACATACATGTGACAATTGATTTTATTTATATACATTTGAAACAGTAAATATGTTTGTCTCAATTCCCAAATTTAACCCGTATGCAAAACCAGTAAAGGACACAAACCTCATTTAGTATAGGCCGCACTGCACTTTGTCGTGAGAGGGTCGATCAAAGGCTTGCAGACGTGTTTGTTGTGCCTCTTGAGCCCTGGATCTCTTGTACCGCACAATGAATATTGATTAATATTGCTTCTTGCAACAAAGGGTTGCGGCTGGCTATGAATTCATTATCTATAGTTTTGAGTTGAAACTGGGATTTTGCATGAATTATGTTTGTAAGCGGCTTTATGAACAATTTTTGTGATTATTATAAAGAAAAAATTTGCTTTCTTCAGAATTCGTTGATCGCTTAGAAAGTTGCAATCAGCCCTTTACGCATCCTTTTCGAAAATAAAACTCGATATAGCTTTATTTTCGGCAGGATGTTTTACAATACTCTATAGGGTTTGTATCCAAGAAATCGAAATAAATGGGATCTTTGTTAAACTGCAGACAAAACTGTGGGCCAGAAATGTGACATAAAATTCGACATACTTAATATCTTCATTAAAAATCTGTATAATGCAACTATGTTTAATTACACATTACAATTCTGGAAATAAAAAAAAAATGTAGCTTTTTAATATGTAATTAAAATTATTGAAGCTACTTATTAAGTTGTACATGACTTTGCTGTGATCATGTATAATTTGTAATGACATTTAGCCTTAATATTAATCCCATAAATAAATACACCCCACCAAATAATTACCCGCGTAAATATACAAAAATATAAAAATGGAATAAAATTGCTAAGCGGCGCGGGGCGGGAGCGCGGGCGGTGCAATAACTGCAAATACCGCCCACTCGTGGTGATTTGGGCATTTATTAAAGAGCACACAATGCCGGAGCCCACTACACGGAGATCGCTCTCTTCTATTTTATTTTTAATATTAAACCCCCAGGCATTCGCTCGCGTGTGCAGAGTAATTCAATGTGGCAGAGAATTCAGCTTATTGAGTATTTTTTATTTAAGCTTGTGGTCAAATAAGATCTGTATTTCTATGGGAAACGAAGGGGTCTTAGATCAATTATTATGTTTAAAAGTGCTACTTCATTCTACTTATCTTGCTTGCTATTAAGCAATTGAAACTAGTGTCATGTCTTTAGCAATTTTAAGAAAACGAAATATCATTATTGACATCTCGTTGCCGCTATTTTCCCTCAGAATAAGAACAAGCATACAAGGAATCTAAATTACCCTCATATACTTATCCTATTTTTTCAAATAGCGCAAAACCGTTGGAAAGAACGAGACAAATATTATGTTGCTAAGGTCGGCTTGCGTACACTTTAAAATAATCAAATGGTTACCTTTGGTCATCTTTATGATGCCGAATTAAAAAGTAAATAAAATGTCAAATTTTCCAACTTGCCAATCTCAAAACAATGTCACAAACGCGCCCACACAATTTAGTTACGTTATACTTCAGCATGTGGTTTTCAAAAGTGGCTACAAGTTGTGTAATATTTTTGTTGTTAATTTTAATAAATACACAGTGCTGTTTAAGTAAAATACAGCCCTAGGAACAAGCAATGGCCTGCGTTATTGTGGGGTGTAAATCTCATTCTTCTCGTAAAGAAAATGAAACTGAAATCATCAGCTTCCATCGGTGAGTAAACAAAAACCTAATATATTTGCTTAAACCCTGTACATAAGTGCAAAAAGTGTTATTAATTATACTTTATTATGCTCTAGTCATATTATAATCTGCTGTTGGCCATTCGATCCAGTCATTATTAAGTATTTTTCATTTTACCAATTTACGTAGTCGTGTTCAATAGTGTTGTGCTGCATATTCTTTCGATAACATAAATGTTGGTATATTGTAGTTTACTATTTTGCATAAATTGCCTTTACTTTCAATATACGGTGGTGTAGTGGTAAAAGCCACTTGGAAACCGTGCGCGAAGGCTGGGGTCGAGGAAACTATCTGATTTTCATAGTGTGTTTCATACAATGTGTTTCATTGCAGATTCCCTACAGATGATGCTATGAGGCAAAAATGGATCGTGGCCATAGCTCGTCCCAATTGGCATTGGAAAAACAGCACCGTGTTTGCTCTAAGCATTTCGACAAAGTTTTATTAACATTGAAATAAGTTATCAAACATATGTGACATGAATGATACCGCTGTGTTTTAATTTTACTGTCCCATCTTAGTAGCTTCTGTCAAATTCCACCTCTTGGGTATCTTTTAATGCCTAAGAAAGTCAGAAAAGAACAAAGGCGTACTGGCTTTCTCCTAGACGAAATTCCGGCCGATTTCTTGTTTGTTACTTACAGCGGTTTCCATTCCTTCCGAAATTTCTAATATTTTCTTATTTAATAATCTAAATGCTAAACCATTTTTGTGTGAGTGACGTTCCGGAAGGCATGGAAACTGCTGTAAATAGCAAATGAAAATTGGACAAAATTTAGTTCGAAAGCCGGTAGTTCTATAGTTTATTGTAACTTAACAGCTTCTTAACGAGTGCTTTTATATATCCAGACTTCTTTTGGTACTTGAATACCAAATCAGGGTTTTGATATCTTTTTTTTAGCCTTTATCTAAAATAGCAATTTGCAACGGTTTGTAGTTGACTGATCGAAAAGTGTTTATTTTAACAGGTCTGTGAATTTACTATAGCCAATAGACAAAGCATCTATCGATATCGATAAGATGTCAGAAGGGATCGCAACACAATTTAATTTCTTGCTGTCACAAAGACACAGTACACTCAAATGTCATAGTGTTACTTCTATGCTTGTCATTGTTCTGAGATTTAAATACAAACCATAGACTATCGATATATCTTAATATAAAGTATTTTTCCATGTTAAGCATATATCCCTTCTCCGATGTGTTAACTACCAAAAGCGAGATTGTTAACATATTTGGAAATAAAATATGTTATAAATATGTAGTGATAATAAAATTCACCCCAAGTCTCTGCGCGTACACTGTTCTGTGCAAAACGTTTTCCGCGGAGCCTGTTGGAGGGTTCTTCAGAGCTATTATTGAGATTCAGACGACAGACGCCTCTTCATCATATCTTCACTGGACCTTCCGCCCGAACATAATTATCAACTGTAACAATGTTTACGTCTAATTCATTATTTCTACGGTACAATGCTTTCAAACAGTGAAGGTGTTTTCGCCTTGGATAAATTCGTCTTCTTGATCGGACTTTGAACTAAAGATCGGCTTGTAAATTAAGTCCTGCGCCGACGCGGTCGACTTGTTGCCAAATATTATCAACAAATTGACTGACGAAACGACACATAAAGATAAAAATAACTAACATAGGAGTCAAACCATCTAGTCCATATAAACTTTTTCTTCAAAATCTGAACTAAAATGGCCATCAAAACCTCACTGTTATAACCTATTTATTCACTTGAACAACAAATAATTTTACTTATTTGACTCATGTATTTTTTATTCACATCCAGGTTTACACTTAGACTCAAAATCTTAGATTATGAGCGGCACTCCGTACATAACCACAAGCTGTCAATGTTGAAATCATCGTAGTCAAGTGTACGGATTGCAGTACAGTTGAGTCTAACACGAGTGTACGAAACGCCAAATCTAGTACGTAATTCATATGGATGTTTACATGCAACTAACCACAAATAAAAGTCACCTTATCCAGTTATAAAGCATCAGTCCATTTAAAATTCCCTCAATATGGGCCTGTTCAAGCCATCCAATCAAGCGAGGTGCAATCAAGCCCGTCAGTAATTATTCGAAGACATCGGAGGTGGGTAAACTGTCCGGCTGGTAATTGTGCTTTGTACAGGCCTTCCATGTTCAGATCCTTATCAAGTCGCCTGCAATATTGTCGATCGCGTGTACTGACTGACCTCACGTGTGGTTTGAGGGATGAGATTTCGCGGTAAATATATAGGTAGTGTTAAATTATCTGGGCGTACAGAAAATATGATTTACTTCCTTAGCTCCTGACGTTAGCCGTATCTTGTATGTTCCTACATCAATATGGGTATATTTTATATCCGTGTGGGAGGCGACTACCGAACACGAAGTGTTACAACCCTCCATAGTGGCCCATGTAAGTGTGTCGCGTTCCAGGATCAGCCTGTGTATAGCTGCTGCCCCTTCCATCAGGCCATCGACTGCCAAGAGTAATCTTGAGATTGAGGGAAAGATCTTGGAAAGTTCGGGAAAACTTTTAGCTTCTCAGTGGCGTATTGAAAAATTCAGGAAAGCCTTTAGCCCAGCGATTGCGTATTGGTCATCTCTAATTATTATATGTACCTAAAACGAATACTCTTCTAAGCTCTTATTACCCATAAGATGTCCAACCGCTTATGCTCATAACTTGTACTCCATGCAGGTCTATCTAATGGACAATGTAAAGGCAATTATAAAGGTTGTGTAAAGTTTAATACAGGTTAATATCTGGCTTCACCTTGAGTAATCACAGCACATTACAAATGATAAGCTCACACCTTTATTCCTAGGGTGTTTGAGGCGAAACTGCACCGACAGAAACAAATGAGACATATTTCTTCGTTTGTAAGTTTATTTTTCGATCTGGGTCGAACACAAAAAGAAACATTGATCCTTATCACAAGGACCAAAAAAACCTCTGCCAAGCGTAGCGTGCATAATCATAACCTAATGGTTATATGTTAACCCCTTCGGAAATGAAAGAATCGACTTATTATACCTAATTAGTAATAGATATATTGCGAAAAATACAATTAAATCTAACATTTTTGCAACATTAAGAAAACCAAAATTAAATAAAAACACTAAAAATCGACAGAGGAACGTGTTGGGCTTTCCTCTGCTTCACCCAAAAACTCGAGTAACGTGAAATCCTACTGATTCATACAATTTAATTTAGAACACAGTTCATCTAAATGATTGTCGTTGTTCTTTAGAGCTTATTATATACCACTACCTTTCTAAGGCTGCTTACACTAGGACAACACAGGAATCAATAGACAACAATACTTTTAAATCTACGTGTACTGACACATAGACTTTCCTGAGAAACGGTGCCACACCTGGGTTTACGCTTCTAACGAAGCGCCTTCTATTATCAGACAGGCATTCCTCATTAGGCACTATTACTAAACACTGCCCATTAAACAAACATTTATATGTATTAGGTATGACCGACAGTCCCGTTTGTGGGGTATGTCTGTCAGCCGACGAAACAACTTCCCACGTCACCTAAAAGAAAACAAAAATATGTGAACGACATATCCTAGCGACAGACTTATCGATCGAATGTCATTCCTGTATTATTTTTGCTTTCTATTAGCGGTAACGATTGAACAATATAAATGTGTCGTGGGGTTCTCACTTCATCTTGGAATGCGAAGGAATAGCTACAAAATGAACTGGAATCCTCGACTCACTAGGTCGCTCTGAGAAGTGTGGAGAAACCAGAAAGATCTTGCGCATCTGGTCGGCGTTATGCTATGGTTTTTAGCTGGTACCCACGTCACGAACAATGACTCAATCTTCCATGAGCTAAATGCAGTAAAAGAAACCCATTACCAATAGAACTCCTTGTAAAAATATAAAGTCAGAAGGATATAAGAAGTTTTGTCCGTCAGTATTTTAAAATGTCCAGTCCATCTTTGGACAGTAACTATGCAAGTAAAGCTCTAGACTTAAAGATTCAAACCACCAATCACGCCTACGATTCCATCAAATATGTGAACAAACGTTGGACCAAACTTAAATCAAACATCCCATTTCCAGTACATTTCTCGTAGATTAACATAATTTCATGTATTGCAAAGTTATTCGCACGTTACCGCGCGACTGTACTGTAAACATTGACAGGTGCGGGGTGGGGGGACATCGCGCGCGGCTAATAGTTCAAAATTCAAAGTTCTGCTCAAACAGGTCGGGCAAACACTACGCCATCTGGCGGGGTTTGCCCAATACTTGCCCGGTCTTGCCGTGTATCGCCCTATGTGTTACTCGATCGTGTTGATTCGATCGCTTTTACTATTTTCTAGAAATTAGAATGACGAGATTTTATAAATACTATTATCGAATTAAATTTGATACGATTAGTTCGATTCTTTGAGCGCAATTTTAAGTAAGTTAAGGAACGTTAACATTGCTCATTGGCCAAGAGAAAAAGCGGTTAATTCATGAGTGCCTAAAGTACCTATTTATGCGCAGTCCTTGTCTCCTATTATCCAAAACACACAATGTCTTGCGCAAATAGCTAAACCTAAAGTTGTTAAACATCAAACTACTATGGAGTTACAAATCATTGATGTCCTTTTCCAAATAAATATTACTTAGAATAGTTAGAATCAAATGTACGTCATAGCCTCACGCGCTCGTGTTAAACTAGTGTAGTAACATCTGCGAATGCGTGCAACGCTTGTCTTGCGAGGGAGAGTAATTGACAGATTCAAGGAGCGCATGGTGCAAAAACATGGTGAAATTTTTATTGCTGTCAAACCACTTGCGCAGTCTGCTTAGACAGGGGGGTTTCCGTCAGAAACTTTAAAACTGGGCTTTAAATTATTTTTGTAGAATGAACGTTTACAGTAGATCCATGTCGTGGGCAAAACAGGTTGAATGATTTGCATATAATATAATAATATCTATTGTATCCAATGTTTTGATGACATTGATTTATTTTTATATTGAATTAACATAAGGACTTTTTACATACTCAGTAAATATTTCTGATATTTAATTATTAAATTAGAAATAAGAAATTAATTGAAATATATTATAATATTGTCGTCAAAGCATATTGCTACATTAAAATATACAACAAATGTTAACCACTACAATAACATATGTATGAACTGTATTCTCAACTTATCTCGTCTTTACGACCACAGTTGTTATCAACCCTCGCGCAGGTCATGCCTCAAGTGGTCCCTGCGGGGTCGCGTGTACAGTACTTTATACCCCGGGGTATACAACGTGCCCCGTACATTGTCTACGCTTAAATTAAATATTTTATTAATTTGATACCAATAAAAAATGTTGACAAACTGTGTTTTTATGTTGGTTTTTAGTTAATTAAGCTGGCCATATGTGAGGTTATCTAGTTAGTATGACGTAGACGTACGTAAGTGAACTAGCCACTATCTAACCACGTACTGTCCCGAAATTGAACATTCTGTGTATGAGATCAAGCGATTGTATACCC
Source organism: Manduca sexta (assembly GCF_014839805.1). Lineage (NCBI taxonomy): Eukaryota > Metazoa > Arthropoda > Insecta > Lepidoptera > Sphingidae > Manduca > Manduca sexta. The sequence continues at coordinate 691,290 of NC_051127.1, read as the reverse complement.
AATGCCCTTTTCAATAGGTCTATAACTTAGAAATTCTCTATATGACGGTAACGTTCACATAATTTTCTGACTTAACTCTCATAATAACAAGCTTGGTATAGTCCATTCTCTATGTTTTTAGATGTATAACTTGTACATGAAAATCATTGAAAGCCTGTATTCACAATGGAAATGAAAATAATCAAACATCATTCCGATCATTAGTAGTTAAAATCTGCGAAAGGGTGCGGACATATGGGCAATATTACAAACGGCTTTTATTAACTCTGGCTGTCACTCAATTTGGAGTATTAGCTGTGTAGACGCCGCCTGGCCTCGGGGATAGCTTAGCCTCGTATACAGAATGATTTATAAATGATAATTTTAATTTTAGTTATTATTATATGCAAAGTGTTGGTTAGTTACATAGCAACATAGTTACATAGCAACATCATCAGTCTTTTTGTATAGAGAGCGACGGCTTTATATAGTTTTATATAAAGAAGATTCGCGTGGGACGTTTATTAAGAAAATAATTTTGACATATGTAAAGCAACAAGCATTATAACTTAATTTTATTAAATAATAGTACTTTTTATGAATAACTTTAAAAGTCAAAGAAGGTTATTTAATGGTACGCGTTTTATTTATCTTCAACGTAGTTGCAATTTGGCTAATACTATTTATTATTTTTTGTTTCGGTAGACTATATTGAGAAATTTAGATTTCAATACGCACTCATCTCTATTCACCAAAATAATATCTCTATCTACTTTTCAACAATAGTACGAATACGAAAAACTCAGTGCAAATATTAACATCCCCCTGTATAGCAATAAGCCAGAATACCGCAGGCGTTTAGCCGACATCTATTGTACCGACCCCAACGTTTAACATTCTATGCGCGGGAGTCGCATGTACCAAAACAGGAATAATTGGTTTAGTTACCCGTAAAATTCCGAGGTTATCTGATTCCCGCTTCGGTTAACTATTATGGATTTTATGATGTGTGAATTAAACGGTATGATTGCCTTTTCAAATATGTTGACGTACTGATTTTTCGTTATGAAAATTACCTTATATGTTTTCTTATGTTTACCCAAATATTAGGCATCCAAATAGAACTATTTTTCGTTTTTTTTTTTATGTTTTGGGCTGCCTGTCCGCCCCGTAAAGGCTGCAAGATTTTAGAAACGTCGGGAGAAATTTATAATATAAAAAGCTGCGATAAAATCTGAAGAATAGTCTTATTTCAATACCTTTTACGTGCTAGAAAATAATTGACGTTTTCATAAAGAAATATATATTTATAGAAATATGTAATTTAATGTCAACTTATATGCTTTTATTACGCGTATTATATTATTATTATCTTATGAGAAGTTTTGTGTTTGGGATCACTTTTTTTACATACACACAGACACACACAATCACGTTTTTATCCTCGGAGGGACAGACAGAGGCACAAATGGAGTACTCAGTGTTCCCATCCATGTCTGTTTAGGGGGGCAAGCCTATCTCCATGACGTGTACTAATTACAGACTCCAGGCTGATACAAAGAGTACAAACTCAATATAATTTTGCCCAGTCCGGAATTCAAACCAGAGACTTCAGGGCGGCAGTCGTACTGCGCACACAATACGACTAAACTACTGAGGCAAACTGCGTACTTTTTGTACCGTGTTAGAAATAAATAATAAATATAATGATATCAGCCCTGTATTATATATTTGCCCACTGCTGAGCACGGGCCTCCTCTACTACTGAGAGGGATTAGGCCTTAGTCCACCACGCTGGCCTAGTGCGGATTGGTAGACTTCACACACCTTCGAAATTCTATTGAGAACTTCTCAGGTATGGAGGTTTCCTCACAATGTTTTCCTTCACCGTTAAAGCGAGCGATAATTTTTTAGAAAAGTCATAGGTGTGTGCCCTTGGGATTTGAACCTGCGGACATTTGTATTGGCAGTCCGTTCCACACCCAACTAGGCTATCGCCGCCATAAAAGAAATGCTATGCTGTGTTAGAAATGCTATGCCTTTTAGCATTTAACATCTATTATTATTATTCTAAATTTTCTACAGCATTAAAACAATAATAAACCGACTTTGTCTATTTCACGACATAAAAACGAACACAATAATAGAATTAAATTAAATAAATACAATGACACATTGGACATTTGTCGCTCGTACACACTTGCGGATTTCTCGCGGCGATACTGCCCCAATAAAACGCCGATAATTTATTCAGACGCGCCTCTGTAATCCGTCCCACATCGCGCTGTGATCCGCACACGATCAAATGCGAACAATAAAAATCTCGGCACTCTTTGCCCTTGCGGCGTTTTGTAGGGGATGTGTAATGGGTCGTTTACAATTGATGAATTACAGCTGTAGCTAATAGTAGCGTTTTTCATGTAAAGATTTTTTTTCTCAATCATGATGATATAAGTTTTAAGTATTTTTCCCTTGAGATGTAATTTCTTAGTAACTGCTTGTCAAACTTAACACGATAACTAATGATTTATAACACATTAATAATCTTAATGCAACATCACTTCGCGTCTCGTATTATGTAGCATACATACAAAGGCCTTTATTTTTAATTATTATTAAAGTTTTTCTTCACTCTCTATAAGATATATACATAATGATATGTTTCTAACGTTATAAGCATATTGTTTCTGTGTCAAACTTTAGTTGTATTAAAGAAAAATGTTCAATACCATATTTATTTAATAATCAAATTGGAACAATTTGTTTAATTTCTATAATATAATAATAGTGAACGCACATAAGTTGCACGGCAAAACGTAGCCGCGATTTCATCCAAACGTGCACGCTCCCTTAGAGGAAATGCAACGGGGTGCAACCAAAAACAACACGATTTGTATTTATATCTAAACCGTTCTTTTGTCGTGCGATTAGTAGCGTATTGTGCGGGGCACAAGTGTCCCTCACAGCTTAAACGTTTGAGCTCTTAGTGACAACTATACAGGACAAATGTTATAATAAATAGGTTTTTTTAATGAAACATTTGTTGATACATATTTTCTTGAAAATGTATATTAATATCTACTGTATGTTTTACATCTAAAAATTAAATACGGTTGTAGTTTTAACCTTATACTAGCGATGAATATAAAATAAGAGGTGTATTTGATTCATTAGTTTTGTAGCAGGTTACGTCGATATTTTAAAGTTAGGTTTGATCGACTTTTTTCGCATCTATAATAATTGTAATAGTTTTAATAAATTGATCTCCCAAAAATAATATTGCACCAACAACAAATTAATCAATATAACTTAATAATTATTTAACGCGTTTATAGGCTCATAAATTTCATTGCCCCATGCTCCCCCGTCACATTATAGTTCACACATAGTATTCTGTAGGGTGTGCCGTGACGCACGGACGCGCGCCTCGGCTAATGAGAGATAATCCAACGCCCCTCTCTGTGATTTCTACATACCCTCCACAAACGTCACTTGGTATAGATTTTAAACAATGAAAATTAGAAAAAACATCCAGGAACTTATTTCTTGCTAATATTATAAATGCAAAATTTATCCAAAATATTTTGACGTTTAGATGTTTGTTAGAGATAACGGCAGAACCAGCTAGACGGCTTTGGATGGAACTTGGCACACGCGTAGATCATGTCCTGGATTAAAACTTAAGCTACTTTTTATCCCTGTAATTTGCTCCCATGGAAAATAATTTGATTTTTTATGTATTTTCATAAATAGGTGGCGCTGGTGTTATAGAACGCTAGTGATTTGAAGACTTTTGTAACGAAAAACGATCAATCGATAGTCTACAAGCCGTAACTACAGGTGGTGATGAAATCACTTTGTTGCATCTTCCTGTTGAAACCAATATTGTGATAAGGTAATCTATAATTTGTATTACTTACTGCGGTCGTATTTTTCGGGTTAAAATCGGTCTGATAAGTCACCATATCGTACTTCGCATCTTCTACGAACGCTACTTAATCATCTTTCGTAGATGTTAATTGCCAATGATGATGATGATTATGTATTACTTAGTAATATATTCTTTGGAGAGAGATTAGATTTTCCTGAAAAGCCAGTATATAATGATAGCTGTCAAGTAAGGGAAGTGGATTCAATGAATGAAATTTAGAACAGAAATAAAATTAGGTAGTCCTTAATTTTCTCCACTGACTATTATTTAATAAAATAACACAAAAAAATTTATGAATTTTTCGAAGTCACCGACAATTTTTATCCCAGAACAGACCTCCGCACTCCTGGCTTTTGCTATGCCGCCCCATCCCTCATCACGCCCTGTGATTTCTATTTCGCGCGCAAGTGATTCCGTTGCGTCGACACAATAGGCTAGTCAGGGCCGAATAAATACAGTGGTGTGTTTATATTACAACTTTTGCAACTAGTTCACGTGAGTCTGCTTTGAAGGAAAGCTTTAGAAAAATAAAGAAGTGAAAGAAATGGCTAGAATCGAGCATAATCGCAATTAACCTTTTGCCTACCCTTAAAGAATAGATATGCGAGATTATGTATGTATTTTCGAAGTTAAATCTAGTTTCTCCACTCTCATCGACAGATGTAAAGATCCAGAATGCACTGCTGAACCCCAAAGAAGGAATGGGGTTTTTGGTACGGGAAGACGGTTTTTAGATTTAATTAAATTTTATATATCATACAAAATTCAAGCAATCATTTCTCGTTGTTTTTTTATCTCTACCACTTTTTGATAGTTAATATAAGACACTAAGACCACCACCATTGTATCTACACGGAGAACATTCAAAACTAAAAATGTGTCGCAATTAGACAGGCCGGCATAATTCAGACCATCAAAGGATACAAAATACGCATCATTTTCCTCGGGCTTTATTTTTCATACGCAACCTACCGTACCGGAATAAAAAACATGGCTTCCATGCCTTGCTGAAATAAAAACATTTTCGGCTTCTATTTCCATATACAGCAAACATCATTTCCAACTCATAACTCCTCATACGGTATTTTTTCCACAAATTATTCTTCTTGGCGGGTAATATTGACATTACATACCTGTATACCTCGTCTGAGACGAGGGTGTGTCTTTTTCATAAAGCGAATTTAATATTTGAAACTTAATTTCGTGAGATGAGACGCCGGGCTTCCTTGTAATAAAAAGTTTCTATCGCATCGGTATATGCAGTCGTTTTCTATAGAAATTAGAGAATGGGGTGGTTTAATAAAGTAAGCAGTATGGAGTACTGGAGACGGGTAGACTGTTAATACTACGCTTCTGAATGTAAAGTAAAGGAATATTTGGATAAAAAACAAATTAAATACAAAAATGAAGCGTTATAAAAAAGATATTGCGATTTTCACCGGATTATAATCTGTCAAAAGCAAACAATTAGAACCTAGATTTGATATATATATTTACAACGTTGTATATTACAATTACTATTACAAATTGACATTATTTTTATGAGTACACTAAATAAAAAAAATAATTTCAATAATCTCGATGGCCGCGCCCAAGCGTCACCTATGTACGACATTTCACAGCACGAGACGCGACAATTCGTCGTTTGCCCACAAGCACCACATGTATCATTTGAGTGAAAATTTTAATTATTCATCGTGAAGTTTGGACAGGTGTGTCGCCGCCCTAAATACCGGCGCACGTCTGACAACCGCCTTACTGTCTTTCTTCGCTAATTGTGGGTTTATCTTTGTTTTTCGGTTAGTAACATACGAAATTGTATTTTAATTTACAAGATATTGGGTTTAATTCCTTTAATTAAGCTTGCACATCCCAGTTTCCTGTACCCTTAAAGGTTCCTAGAACATCGTAGAGGCAGTAACTGTTTATTTTCTACTAAAAAAAAATCGCATTACGCTAGATTAACTATAATTAAGAACCTTATGCCTTTATTAGTACAATCGTCAACAAAAGACTGTAATTAAATCGCCCCACATAGGAAATTAGCGAAACTTCAGTCAACAGATAATTATGACGAGGTGACAGTTATGCTCCGCGCGCGTGTTTGCTCGCAGTCGCGAACACTCGTCGACAGGCCGGTGTCGGCAAACACTGCCTCCTAAATCATTCTGTCGCGCCATTTTTTTATTCAAATTGCCTTTATTCGCTTCTGAATATCGAACAAACGGTACGGGTGGAATTGGAATTGTGTACGAGAAAAAAGGTGTAAAACCACTAGATTTTATACATTTTGGTTGATCTTCCGACGATATTTTTACTGTAATTGTTATTGTTTTAACACAAAAAAATATAAAATTCCAAAAAAATACTAATTGAATTTCATTAGAAATAATAAATTAATAACCAAGCAACAAAACATCAATTGAATGAAATAGTCACACATAGACTGAATGTAAATAACAATTTATCGGATAATACCGAATCAAAGCATCAAAAAGAGTAGGTACCAGAGGGGAACGCCCCTGTCTCCAAGGAATAGAGGTCAATGTTTGCACCACATCTCATTAGGATGCCTCCCCACTATTTCTATCTGCGAATTTGTTGAACCGTAAAGAATAAATAGACAAGCCCCCTGTATATATCTAAATCTAGAGGGACTTCGGAAATGATCTTTTAAGCTTAGATTTGGAAAATTTAAACTAACTCTAGATAATTTTGTTATTTTGGAATGTAGTTCGTATATACGGTTTAAGGGCTCTGAAAATACTGCTAACATAAAAATTAACAAATTAAATTAGGGACTATGCCAAGATATTTCAATAACCGCCATATTAAAATAGGTACTATATATTTTAAAAACATTATACCTTTCTCTTTATTGTTTATTGCCCGTGACTCCGCTCGCATAAACAGTTTTTTTGGGATAAAAGACCCGCTTTATATGGGATGAAAAGTGTATAGCACCCAGGAGTAATGTAGCTTCATAATAGTGAAAGAAATTGCAAATCGGTTTTTCGGTCCTGAGGCCTTACAAACCTAAAAACATACAAACCTCTTTATAATATCACCATCAACTTCGCATTGAACGCATACAAAAAAGGTTTACAAGATATCTCGCATATTATCACAATAAGTCACACACAACTTTAATTCCTATGCTGACGGATTAAAATATTTCAAAATGATTAGTTTGAATCTTCAAAGGAAACTTCTGGATATGTCATTTTTGTAAAAAAATTTACGGCATTATATTGATTGCCCACCGTTATTAGGAGCCATAAAAATATGCGTACCCAGCCGCCTGCCGAGGCAGCCTGTTTGTCTGTTGTGTCCACCACTAACTAGAACAAATCTCAAATATAATTCGGCAATACCCAGATTGTCTCGAACTTACAATTCTCTCGGCCAGTCTATAGATGTAAATGATGATAACAATCATTGATCCCTCTCACATTTGTTATTGTTACATACTTTGATGTTTTTCTTATTTGTTAACTATATTATTATTAAATAACTAAATAAGTAGTTCCATTCGGCGCATGCTGTGACGCCTGAAGGTACTTAGTGCCTTTAACACGTGTTTTTCTTAAATGATTTACTTAGTTATAAGTTTTATTGTAATTACCACTGGATGTCCTAATAAAATAATATACCTGTTTATAGTATATAGATAAAGTTCTATTCTTTACTAACTTCACAGTATCTTCCAAATAGCAAAAATCATTACCTTCAGACACCATTAAAACAATTTTGTTCTCGCCAAAAACAACATAAATAATCATCACCATGAAGGTTTGACAAAAATGAAATTAAACAATAAATCCATAGATGAAATACGTGACCGCTTGCCATCCAATAAATCACACGGACCCTGGGCGAGAATCAACGCGCATTCACTTCGGGTACATGGCGGGGTTATAATACTTAACATAATTCGTCATGTGTAATTACTGAACTTATTGAAATAGGGGGTAATTCACAAAATGTTAACAATTAAATTTGATTAGGTGGCGTAGTTGTATTATACGATTGCAGTGGTGAGGTCTCGGGTTGGATTTCCAGGTCAGGCGATATTGGGCTTTTCTACTAGTTTTAGCTTGTCTGGTATTTGTGCCCGATATGGCCATAGGCTCACCTCCTATCACATCATAGGACGGAAAAAACACAGCTGAAATTGGGTGCACCAGTTCGACCTCTATCTGCACCTTAGAGGATATAAGTCGTGTTACAATAAAATTGCTGTAAATTTGTTGTAATAAACTAATCTTTTATTTTTATAAAAAATCGCATTGCATATAATAAGTAAATACTGAAAAAAGAAAACAACAAAATACTAAGAACCAATGTATATTCAAATGTTCAAACATATTTATATTGTAACAGTTCGAATAAAATACAAAAAGCAGAAAAAGTAATATTTCTCTAAAATCATCCCCACAATATCATGTGGCTATAGGTATATATGATACAAATGACCAAGTTACGCGATCATTTTAGATAACAAGAATCACTCCAAACTTGCTGTCTATAGCACATTTTACGATCTCACTATTGCTCCTACTTTAAGGCCACATTAATCTATCCTAGCATAATAAATATACATTACAAAATAAAAGTAATAACGACAACCAATTCACCACTTTTCACCTAAATTCACTCATTGTAAAACTAATAGTAGAACATTTGTCCCGGCTTTATTTAAAGCCGTCACTCAAACTGTTTTGTATTAACAAATTGTTATTGGGGGATATTACCGCGCTAATCGTTAATGTGATGTTTTAATTTTCGTGTTGAGTCACTGCTAATATAATTGTTCATTCTGGAATTTTCGATGTTCTAGTTAATGCTTTTTGTATGAGGAATGCTGATTTAAATATAAGTGGGAAATTCAGAGATACATATAAGGTAAAAAACATATTTTTTTATTAAGTACTGTGTTTTATACACATATAGACGTAAAATTGTTAGTTTACACATATTATGTACAGATTTTTTTAAACAGGCCGCTTCAAGCTATGCGAATGTACTTTATAGATTACTAGCTTTTGCTCACGGCTTCGCCTGCGTGAAGGACTTTTCCGGGATATTTTCTTTTCCGATTTACTTGATATATTACAACTAAACTACACAAAATCATTATAAATTGTAGCCTATGTGTTATTCTGATGTATAACCAATATTACTGTAAAGTTTCATTCAAATCCGTTCAGTAGCTTTTTTCTTGAAAGAGGAACGAACATACATACACCCATACATTCATCCTCACACACTTTCGCATTTATAATATTAGTAGGATATAAATATACACTTTATTAATTGTATTTTATAGACTAGTATTTTCTGGAATTATAATACAATTTTTCCAACCACAGAATAGTACTATGTACCTAAACCCTCTTAGTAATAGAGGAAGCCCGTGTCCACAATGTAACATTATAAAATGCCAGACTGATATTAAATTTATAAATCATGTAATATTCCAGGTACTAAATAAAATATTATTAACCCTCGCGGTGAACAACCACGCAAATTACAACAGAAATCATAACTACATCGCCGTAGCTTTTAATTTAGCTGAGTAAATAAACTGTAATTGTCGCAGTTTCATGGATGTTGCGTTTTATAATACTAATTAATTGCAAGGGTGGTAGGGTGGTTGTATATATATCTTAACATTTCGATGTATGATTTCCAAATATGATATACTGCCGGGTAACAGATGAAAGTTCAGCTAATTAAATAATTATAAATAAACTAACTAAGTAATAACAACACATATTGCCACTTCACATTCTTTTGTACAACTCTGTGATGCCACAGCAAGCGAATCAGCATAATACGATACCGATTCAAGACAATTCTCACCATGGATAATAAACATCAAAACCATAGACCATACACTTTATGTTTTATTTTAAAATAAGAATGTCAAAACTAAATTTAAAATAAGAATGAAAAAAATACTTTTAAAATAAGAATGTGGTGAACATAATATTTTTTACGCCAAGCCTTATTTTACCCAACTTCTATATATTTGATTCAATTCTAGATATCGTAGGAGGCGGTGCATGGGGCCGTCCCCGCCCGTCTTATTATTTATGTATCGCCCCTCATCTCACTAAAAACGGGTTAATTTCTGTAATAAAACAAGACCCTGATGAAATTAAACGCCATCAAAAGTTGGGGGTGTATTTAGGATGACAAATAGGGGATGTATTAAAGGTTTTTTTTATTTTTTGTCCCGCAGTATAAATTTATGTTATAGATGCTATTCTGGAACCTGAGGAGCGGGAGAATAGTTGTGTCGGCCTCACCGGCCTTCCGACCCAGTCTCATCTAAATGCTCTCTAGGTCGGGTCCAAATTCACTAGACCCGTTTTCGCATGTATTTAAAAATAACATACCGTGGATTATACTTTTTGTTACTCTCACGATAACCTATAATGATTACTTTTTTACTAGTAAACTAGCCCAGTCTCATTATATAGTATGTATACCACACCATGTATTTTTATAACTACAAATATAATTAAATGATACCGCGAGAGCAATATAACGAGTTTTTAGAGTAACCCATTAAGAGTACCCATGCAATGAAATCTTGGTACTTGCTGAGGTATTGCTAGGTAAAAACTCTTTTTTCGTGGCAAGAATTATGTAAAAACAATGAATAAAAAAATATATGTTATACGGAAAGAGACTATTATGCAATAGGTATTTATTTAAAAACGGACCTATTTACTGCCTCTGAGTCCACCCCAGTGTCTCCCAGCGGTTGTACAATGTTAGTAAAGTACCCGTTTCTTCATAATTGCGAGGAGGTCTTAGCAAATACTTGGACTCTAATTATTTTTTTTATTATCTTTTTGTTCTTTTGCTGGAGATAAATAACACTTTTATATGACAAATGACTTGAGGCTTGAGGATATTGGATTCTTTGCTTTACGGAAAGAATAATTATTATTATATATTCATAAATTATTTCTCTCACTTAATACTATGAGCGATACCTAAAAGAAAGGTTCTCAAACATTTTAACATTCATCTAGTTTGTTCCGGTGCAAATGTGCTGAGTTATATTGTTTCATCACTAACATACAAAATAGTGGTATTAATATTATGCTATAGTAATTGTGACTATGGACTAAATAACCTAATTCATACATTAATATATAGCAGTGAAAGATTAGGCGGCGCGTAGACATATTCCGAAAGATACACTATTACGAAAATGACAATGTAGCAGTGGCGAAGGGCGAAATGTTTCAAAAGGTAACCCGAGGCAAATAAACATTAGCCTTAGTTAACATATCGCGACCAATTTAACAGAAAACATAAACGAAGACAATCGGAAATAAACCTAACAGGGAAGACGGTAGGAATCGGTTTGCATGGACGCTTTGCCGGTGCAATGTGTCTCGACAACTAGTCAATAAAATCTGCGCAACGCTTTATCGAACTGGAATTAACTACCTCGTTTACAAATTTTGCTACAAAAATCTTAATGTCACAAATAAAGTCGTAACCCAAAAACCAAAGCGAAATGAGCAAACGATTACAATGAGTAACACCACCCCGCTGGGAAAGGCGGTTGGAATTAGTGGCGGCACTCCACGCGCCACGTGGCGGCGTGTGCCCAAACATGGACGCGTGCGCTTGCAACCAACAACGATATTATACAGCGTGACTGATGCTGAGGATATGGAAGATAAGAAAACACTGTCTCTGAGGAAAAGCACAATATGAACGAGCTTTTTAAGCTCGCAGGTCAGCCTGTGTGAAAATTATAAAAAAATCCCAAAGTACCGTTTTTAACCCAAAATGACCTATGTTTTATTTCTGCACTCGATCTGCTTGTGTCCAGATTAAAGGTCAAACCAAATAATGAACTCTACAATTAGTGCTGATTTTCCATGATTGTAGCCTAAACACTATCTAACCATCGACTCAATTGATTTTTACCAAGCGTAAAAGTGGTAAGCCTATAATACTAAATCTCAATACTAGAGTGACGTTTAACATTACGTATTTAATAAAATTTATCACAAAGAAGGCGTTGCTCGTGACTTCACCCGCATCTTACCTTCGTATGAGAAAAGGCTTACCTTTACGAAGGTCCCTAAAACATCTGCAGTGATTCATAGATTCACCTGTACAACGTCAGGGTCATCTATTAAAAAAAAACATATTTAGAAATTCTATCATTTCTCATGGGAGCAAATTACTGGGATAAAAAGTAGTGTATATTTTAATCGACGACTTTCCGTGTGCAAAATTTTATCTAAATCCGTTCAGGTATTTCTACATTTACTTATTACAAACATCCAAAATTTTCACTAACTTTTTAATTTATATTATTAGTTTTATTTAGATTCGATTTAAAAATAATATTTTATAGACCAATAAAAATAAAGCACCCTATACACTCACTCGACTTGCCTACAGGATATGACAAATACATAAAGGTGTTGCCAATGTGAGATTGAAGCTCTTAATGTCAACCAAACGCACTACTTTTCTTTTTGGGTGTCAAACCATACTCATTGAACAGAATGCCCCTTAAAATAGGTTAAAATATATTAGTGATTTTTGGCTGTCTGGACATTTTTATTGGAGACCTGAGTTTAGTAGTGGACTTTATGTAGCTGATAATGGCAATGATTTTTCGTCCGATTTTTATAATATCAAAAGCAGCGATTATATTTTTTTTATTATTTTGCAAGATTAGGTTTGAAACTTAAATATGATATAGGTAAGTTTTTTAATACAATTAAAACCAATTAACTGACAATGTGTAATGTGTATGCTTGCCTTTTGGAAAATGTTACTAATGACGTTATAGACTAGCCCATAAAAGTTTATAATATCACTAAACTGCGCTCGTCATATTGATGAGGCAATATGAGGATATTTCCCAGTAATAGGTTACAATTTTGCCAACACGAAAATATTTTAAACATTATTTATTTTATCTAAAGCTTTAGTTCAACCAATTATCAGACTAGAGTCCCTATGTTATGACGAATACTTTTAATTATACGTAATAAAATATTCTATTATATCTTGAACAGCAGAATCTTATAAAGTTGGGTTCTGGAGGGTTCCTTGGGCTATAATCCGGGCGCGGGACGGGTGGGCACGGTTGCGCTATCGCCTCGCACCAGACGAGAGGCTTCTTCGCATTTACTTTCACATTATATATGTATTTATTGCTAAATATACTCTGAGAAATCTATGTTTTATTGCGAGCTTCGTAAATTATGTGAAAAGTATATAATTTTTTTTTAAATTAAGAAACTATCAGATCCATTCAGATAAGAGTTATGTTCTTAAATTATTGCCTGACTTTGTAACCATTGATGTAAGGTAGAGGTTGAAATTTCCATTTTAATGCGGTTGCTAAGAACCAGACAGATACACAAATAATTTTCATCGGCGAGGTGTTTGATGGTACAAATTTTATCACAATTTAAAGATTTGCTTTGCTACTAATTCTATATCGTCGCTAAAAAGCGGCCAATTTTATTGACTGTACACCGGTTGACCCTGAATCGTGATCCCTGATCATAATTATATATGACCTATGCCTTAAATACCAAGTTTGATCTAGTTACTAGGACAACTAAAATAGATATAAACATATCGCTAAAATTATAGAATTTGATCCTAATTTTTCACCGCGCTGTCCGTCACGTCCCCTGTGTTTGTCGCAGGAAACTATCGCGGACCTACTTCGATACGGGCAACAATGCATGTTTGTTTTCAATTACACCCCGCGAGCCGTGCTGACACCCCAAACACATGGTTTTTCGAAAGAACATGACGAATGGCATTTTTTAAGACCAATGATAAAATGATGGCTCGGTAACGTGGTTATATTACGGTATGAATACAGTGCTGTGGTCTCGAGTTTGATTACCAGGTCAAAAGTGATATTGTGTCTTTCTACTCAATATCAGCCAGAATTGAGCCCGATATGACGATAGGCTCGCTCCTAATAATGTAAAAAAAATGTGTTTTAGGGCCGATTTTTCAATATTCAGATAGAAGTAATCCCTCAAATAAATTAAAAATTATTATAATAATCTAACTGAATAAAAATGTGAGGCAACTGAATTTATTCGATGAATAACTTTCACTACTTACACTCAGAGGTAGGTATTAACTCGCTGAGTCTATTCGCGCAAGGCAATACTAACTAAACATATACAGCATCCCTAAAGCATTTTATTATTTATTCGCTTTTAATATAATTACAAACAAGCATTAGTATTCCGTAAAAAAACTAAACTGACTAAAACTAGAAAAGTCAAAATACTTATACAATAGTACCTGCCATTACTACGAAAAACATATTATTCCAACTGAATACCAAACCTACATCGTTCTAACTAAAATAAAACGTAACATCAAAAGCCATTACGTGAGTGCCTAGTGGTAATGAAATATTTAAATAGTTAGTGGATGGTACCGCCTCCAGCGCATTGAAATAAATCAAATAAAACCACTTCTAACTTGTTAAAATACACAGTCTACGATTGTTAGAACTCGCGTCGTGATATGTAACTGTCCGCAAATGTTCAAATTGGTACAATTATCAAAGATTTTTGTCGTTTTTCTTTATATTGGCGTAGTATTATAGCCTAATTTCCGAATAAATTTGGAATGAAGTGTAAATTGACGTGTTTCATTTTTCACCAATGATTTTATTATCAGAAATCAATATATTACGGAGACATCGGGATTAAACTTTCACGTTTCTTTCTTGCATTAATTTATTCCTTTCTAGCCGAATTTCAGCCACGACGGCCAGTCTCAGCCAGGTACGCAGGAGATATTATAGTATACAAGTGTGTGCTCAATAAACACGTGCACTCTCTGTTCCTTCACTCTCATAGTCCAGAGAGACGGCAATCTGACATGACCGGAGAGACATCAGTCGTGGAGTCAACGGCTTTACGTAGTATCTGAAGCACGCGCGTATCGCATCGCCAACTTCCGGGACTCCGAGCTGCAACTGAGTAAAGTTTTAAGATGGAAAAAACCCAGCCACAATTATTTTTTGTGCGACCCGAGGTTTGAACCTAGGACCGCAGCGCGGTAGTAGTATGCTACTTATGCCTTTAAGACCTAAGTATCCTCTATCCCACTTGAAAATTTTGGATAATTTAATAATTGGATTTTTGTAGAATTGCAAAAAAAAAGTCTATTAATGCAATTTTTATTTCGCAGTACCAGGCGAGCATAAATTCACGCGTCTTTATTTATAACAAGACCAACAAAGCCGAGTCTGGGTTCGAGTCCGAAGTAACCCCATCGTATCGCGAGCGCGCCTTATTTGAAACATAAATATTTGCACACGATGAAACTTTTCCACAGTCTACGGGCCTTTATTAATATTTTATTATTTTGTCTTGTACCGTTTCGGAAACTCCCAACTTCCCTTGTTAGCAACTGCCGGCTCTAAAGCGATTATATTTAAAATTATTTTAATTAAAACACTGTGTAAATATCCGAACATGCTCCTTCTGTTTAGGAAGTTGATTTTTACCTACCTACATAATTACAATAAAGAATTTGGATAGATTTAAACATGGATAGGGTCATTTTGACCTTGCGCTGCTAAACGAAACCACATGCTTATCTTCTTGAAACACCACAATAAGCTAGTCAAAACGTAGATGTAAAATAAAAAAGTGTATGTTTCGAACAAAATATATATCAATGAAAGTAATTTTAATTTTACGCCCTAATGTCTGCCTCGGTGGCGTAGTTTTGTTACGGTGCGACTCCAGCCTTGAGGTCTCGGGTTGAATTCCCGGGGCGAGTAAAGTGATGTTGGATTTTTGTACTCAGTATCAACGTGGAGTTTGGAATTTATGCCCGATATGGCCCTAAACGTCCCCCTATCACATCATAGGACGGAACACGTAGGCGAAAAGTGGGTGCCCTAGTTACACCCCTGTATATCCCTTCGGGAATAAATGCGTGATGTGTTTTCATGTTTTAGATACTAAATAGAGCTGCGCGCCTAAGTTTATGAGTCCTTACTGTAGAGTTACATAGGTCTAAAAGTGAAGCTTAGTTTTTAAATGTTCGTGATATAACACAACTATGATCCCATTTTCATTAAAATTCCTATCATTCCATACACAGTCATATTACTTTTTCCGACTACCAAGGCTATCCGAATTTTGTCTCTAAACGTATTATAAAGAGGCGATTAGACTTTATGCTTCCGACACAACAACAAAATAACATTATCAGGTACATTTTTATCCGATTTTTTATGCTATCGCTAAATGTAACAAACGCCGTTTACGAAGTCGATTATAAATTTTGTTTACATCCGAGTTGCCGCGAAACAAGACGGTGTTGCCAGACGAAAAATATAGCAAATATTTGCCATTTCTTAGTCCCGTGTTTCCTCATTCAGATATTGAATATAATAGCTCCACATTTCCTAAGAAATATTGTAATATAGCCACTTTGGAGTTTGTAGCATGTTACAAAATGTTATTTGCAGAGTTTGAAGTCCTGTCTTTTATTACTGCCAAAGCAAGGCCAAAATCATAAGTATACTATAATTTTATTACAACAAAGAGCGAATACAGCCATTTGTTATAATATGAAAGTACAAAGTATGTTTAAATATTCAAACTTTAAACCTATTACAAGTTAGCTACTCAAACTACAGCCTGGCACCGTGGGGCTTAAAACTTTTTATGAATTTTACACAGACTGCAAGATTAACGGAACGCTTTCCAAAGGCCGGCACGAGTTTCTTTGTTAGTTTACTAATTAAACATTTATATTTCGTAAAATTTGGCAGAGGAAAAATATTAAAGTATACATTGTAGTCCCTATTATTATATAGGTAAGGCAGGAGAGATTAAATATTTCCTAAGATATAACAGGTTTTGTATCTATATGTCTAATATTTTATGCCTTATAAATCTAAATCCTATGACTTGCCGTATAATTGATGTATTGTGCTATACTTACCCTATTAAAAAATATCTTATTAGTATTTGTTGTCATACAAATCCTTTCTAAATATTCAAAGAATACAAAAATCTATTGATTATTTTGACATGAGCTGACAGTTCGCGCGCAAATCTCAAGTGTACTTTACGTTGGCAACACAACTTGGCAAAGACATCGAGTGATTCAGCCTAAGAATTGTATTCAATATATTTTTATAGGATTCTGTTTGTGACAGTGATCTTCTGCAAGTGGCGGTTGCTTTATAAATGAACACAAATGCTTTGTTATAGAAAATCATCTGTAGATTAAAATCATAAAATTTCTTGTTATAAACTACAGTGCAAAACTCTACATAATATGATTCCATAAGACATAACATTAGAACCGCCAAATAATTATGCAAATAACGATAGATAAACCTTATTGACATTAATAGTAATGTGATGGAATTAATGGCACTGTTCGATGTTTATCGTTTAAGTACATACGGGTGCCACGTACATAATGTGAACGGTAAGCATGTATCTACGTATATGTAAATAAGGTAAGGCACCGCGCGGTAACGTAATGATAACCCGCTGTAATCCTCATATAAATCACCGGCTTCTAAATTTATGAGCCGCTGAACACATAAGACTATGAATACATAAATTATTTCCAGACATGTTCTTAAAAAAGCACGCACTCCAAATGCTTTTTACGTGCAAAAACAGGTGAAGTAAACTTTAATTTAATCACATCTATAACTAAAACATTTGTTAACAGTAGTCAATTGTTAACATTTTCAACAAAAACATTCTAAATTTAAAACATTCTTAATTCAAATTGGATCATAACTCAAAATAAGGAACAACATTAAAGAAGGTTTGAATATCATTGTCCCGCCAACACGTGGCTGTGTTGTCATATCACAAAATATTTTTTTTACTATTCCTACCGGCCAGACATAAGTTATTATTATTCTGTACTTCATTCAGCTTTCTTTGTAGGGACAAAGCGTGGCCCACGGAACTATGGACGTTGTATAATGCGAGACATTGTGTCTGAAAGCATAATGGAACCCGAGATATGTTAGAAGAAAAATGTTACGCGTTTATTCAATGTGTATTTCGGATGTAAAACAAACTGACATCAAATGTAAATACTATTGTTAAGTGTTGTCATCCTAAAAATAACGTTCATAATGGGCGTTTAATGGGCCTTTCGATGAATGAAATATCTTTTAGCTAAATACTGCCATGACTAGGTTAAACATTTTTTATTTATATAAAAATAGATTAATAAATTTACTCTCTATCTAAAAGCATGGACATGATAAAACTTTGCTTTTTAACTGATATTGTAACGTTTAGTCAATAGTCTTGTTTAATTTCTAGTAAAATTAGAATATTGTCTTTATATAGTAATGTGATTAAATTTTTACCTATTTGGTTGTAAATGAATAATAGATAGATACTAAATGGATTATAATATATAAACACGCGGGTAAACAATAATATAATAAACTAAACTAATTAATATGATATGTCAACGACTCGCATAATGATACTACTAGGTAGATACTAAATTTTAAATGTAAAATTTAACTACAGCCAAAATAAAATATAAATACAAAGCATAACATTTTCATACGATTGTGTGTTTTATAGATGTGCATATTCAACATGCTGTGTGTCTGTCCGTTTATTCACGGTGCCACAAAACACGTCACGGTACTCCCAAAAACCATGCTTGCATTACCATTAAAAAATAAAACTTTCATTTAGTGTTGTAACATATTCTTCGAGTATTTTATTTCAGCAACCGCATCTATAAGTTTGTCGTGTCGGTACACGGATCTTCTTATGGTTGCCTAAGAACCCTGCGTGAGTTGAAATGAAGACTATTGTCTCATGGCCTCTTATGCTAACATTTTATTGTTCAATATTAAATACATTTTAAAGGAAAAACCGCTTGACTCACTACAATTGGAAACGAGGTGATGTTTCAAAGAATATACTGATCCGGGTGCATTGTGTAGTTAACATTTAAATGTAGAAGGTACTATTTTAGTTTATACTTTATAGTAAGACACTGTGGTAGGTTATAGTACAAGTATTCGAATCATGTGATCAATATGTGTAATTGTTTTATTTAAAGAAGGACGTTCAACAATTTTGCAACATAAGAGCAAAGATATTTGCGAAATTTTCGTATTGGTACTGTGTACTGAGTAAAAGGTAAGAAACATGATCGTTTACATGGTAATCTGCTTGATGTAAAGAAGACCAAGTTAGAAATTCTAGATCCTTCTAGAAATGACAATATTAACATCCAGAAGTAATTAGATTAGAATAACAATAAATTAAATAAGAAAAACTTATTTTCAAGGGTTTCGTTTTAATTTTACTGTAATAACTAATATTCTTGAATAAACAACATCGATGGAAGTACACTATTCCAGATATGATCATAAACGCTCGTAAATCAACCTATAGAACGATTTGCGTGTCTGCAAACGCCATTTTTTCTACATCGTAATGAATGGTTTCACAAACTCAAAGGCAATTAACAACACTTCTGTATTCATATTCACATATTTGGTACAAATACTTCAAGAAAAGTACGCAAACACAAGTGCACCATCGCATTGTACCTGTTCCCAACATCCCGGAACATCAAAGATCCGCGGATTCGCCACGCCCGGTATCAATATATTATCGTCTATAGATCCGGAATTCGCACAATCAATCAAACGATAAGCCAATAAACTGATGCTCTTTTGAAATATTCCAAGTCTTTTGTTGACGATGGTCGCCGGCTCGCGATCC
Organism: Manduca sexta; assembly: GCF_014839805.1. NCBI lineage: Eukaryota > Metazoa > Arthropoda > Insecta > Lepidoptera > Sphingidae > Manduca > Manduca sexta. The sequence continues at coordinate 671,583 of NC_051127.1, read as the reverse complement.
TGTTGTACAATGGGTCCGGAAGTGAACGTTGTCTCCATCAATGGATCCTGGACGCGTTCAGGAACTATTGAGGTCGATGTGGACGGTTGGCAAACGAAGCTTACATGTGCTTAAAAGTGCAGGTACGTTTTCGCAGTCATAATTTTGTGAAATTGTAAAAATTCGGAAATGTGTTGAAGGTATTGTAATGCATTTTTATATCCTTACTTTAAAGGAATTTGTTTTATAATTATTAAAGTTTTTAATGCAAAAAATATGTCATAATTCTAAACATAAAAGCGGGACTATATTTATAACTAACAATTTAGGTAACCTAGGCTAGTGTGGATACATTAATATAACAGGAAAATTAAAATATCTTTAAACAAGTGGTCGATTAATATTTATAATTAGATACTAAAATATGAAAGTCAGTTGAGGTATCAATTTTTCTAACCATACTATATCTCGATACAAATGTCGAAAGCAAAAAGATATTGTACAATACAACGCCCCTTATAACAATAGCGTGGCATAAAAGCGTCACGCCGTTGCCTCTGATCGATGAAAAAACATCACAAAATCAAACATCCCATAAACGATTGAAAGTAATAATGAAATATGTATTACATGGACATAATGTTGTTAAGGTCCCAATGTTGAATGGATGTGCGTTTGACTCGTACCTTTTGTGTCGGATTGTGCGTGAAATTTGGAGATCCACGATGAATTTATTGATGGGAATCTGTTAAATGGGCGCTACTAATTACAGGGGTCGGGTAACCTTTATTGTAATGGATAAGGGTACATTTTGCTGCTATTAGTCACGTTAATGTGTGGCAGGTTGCGATCTAAGAATCAGAAAAATACTAAACGCAACTTATTTGTCATTTGTGAAATGTGCGTCATGTCAATAACTTGTGATTAGGGTATTCGTGAACTACGCAATTATTAAATTTGTACTCAATAAGTCTAGAACTAGACTTTGTTTAAATAAGGTCATGCTTAAACTCTAAATCGCTTAAGTTATTTTTAGCACATCAACCAACTTGAACTGACGGAAAGCAGTTACTTTCTCCATCAAACAAAAATTGAATTTGTGCATCATTTCAAAGACAGTCGTCTGACATAGCCAAATCAAATTGTACTTTGATACTTACCTCTTAAAGTTGTTCTACTTTTTTCTCAACTGCAAATATAAGTTTGTAAAGAGAACGCTTTCTTTGCATCGTCGAAGCAAAGCCGGTTCTACACTAATTAGTGTTAATCAAATAATGTCCTCTTTGGACTTCAAAACTGCCCGTTTCTATCTGCTAACGAGATAAAGGTGCGTCTACTAATCGCTAAGTTGAGCAATATGAATTTTTAGTATCGCAGCTGGGTTATAGACCACGCTTCTAAAAGTTCTTGGCTTTTACTCTATTTTAACTTCGACTAAGAACCCTATTTGATCAATTATGAATAGCAACATTGTTGGCAAATGTTTTATTTTTTATTGAAAAATATCATTAAAATATTTAAGTACAGTATTAGGCAACTACAGCACATCTCAATTAACATTTCTGTTTAAATTTTCTTATTATTATTTTTGTACTATTTTAATTATGTAAAATCAACAGGCCTCTCATGTGACATTTTTATACAATTTAACAATTTACAAACATAACATCGTATATTTTTCATACAACGCTGATGACATTTCTCGCGAGCCTCGTGTAATGTCTAGAATGAGTAATTAAGGAAATTTCCACCATCACACCAAGACAGTGAGGACCAAGATATCTACGATAACAGACAACTGTTATTTATCTTGACATGCTAAGTCTTCATGATTCTGATGAGATTGGACATAAATTAACGTCAGTTTTGATAACACTCCTTGTATGGTAGCTTTGACGGGCGAAATCCTTTCGTACATAAACGTAGATTGCATTGTTTCTTTGTTATAAAATCAGCGGAAACGTAAATCACCTGTGAGTTGTCATATAATTGTTTTGCACGCCTTCTTTTGTTCTAAATACTGAGCGTGATGGAAAAATATAACAAGAATGGAAGAAAGAATAATTGTCAATTGCTATTGCCACGTAGGCTTACGTAGTAATTCAATGAACACTAGACTCGAAAATGAATTTTATGAAACTTCTCGTATACGTTAAAACTTGGAACATAAAGTTCATCTCAGGTCGGTTGCTAGGGCAATGAGATAAAAAAAATGTTTTAATTGAAATTGCTTTGCCGGGAGAGTGCGAGGCGAATGTCTAGCGAAGTAATATTCTTGGTACGGCTTATGTGCATTAGACGAGTGATAAAATTAAAAATGATAGCGCGTCGTCGGAAAAATGAGACGACCGGCTTTTCTGGGTTTTGACTGCTCGTGGAAGTCATTCTGTTGTTTGCTAATATAGACTAGATAACATAGTATCCCTATGCCGTTCTATGAGCTAGTAATATTTCCACAAGCCGACACATTTATTCTATAGGCAAATATTATTTCATGTGGGTATGCCAATTTTTAAATTTTTATATTTTTGTATAGTGTATATGTGGCATCATGCAGACTACCTTACTTACATAGGAACGTATTAAGATTAGTACTCTAGTTCCAGAAGCAACAATAAATTCGTAAGCCATTTTTGCAATCGAAACCAAATCACCCCAGAGCACCAACATTATCATTAACAAAAAAAAAAAACAAAATGCGACAAATCCAAACAAACCATCACAAAAATGGTGAGACAAATATTGAATATTTACCTCAATAAACGTCAAATAGTCATTGTTTACCGGCAAAATAATTTCTAAGACTCGGCAAATTAATTTAGAATGTCGTCTGAATTGAGTACTGATAAAATGTATCAATATAGTAACAGTGTAATATTAGGTTACACAACAAATATGTAATATTTACACAATAATTGCTACTCAAGTGCGTCAACGATGGTTAAGGCGAAAACCTTGGGTTTAACTTTACTATTGAAGTAAGGTTAGGGAGTTACTGCGACAACATTCACGGATAACTACAGCCCGAATAGTCTTTTGTGTGTCATTTACATAACTTTGCATACTTGTGTTTAAGAATATGCCTATATCTATTACCTACGTTGAAAAGGTGACTAAAGTAATCGACAATAAATATCATTGACTTATTAAATATTGTCTCTTGAGAAATGAAACCGCGTAAAAACTGGTTCAATCTGCACAAACGAAACACCATTTCCGTATCCTATGCTTTAACAACCCACACACGGCGTATTTGTATAATTTGTTATAATATTTTGTTTCCTCGTGATTTTCCACAATGTTATCCGTAAATCGTCCAAGATGGCGGCCGGCTCTAACGATTTCAACAAACATAATTATTGAAAGTCGCACATCCATGAATGTTTGTACTTGCTTATTGGCCAACAGTGACTGCGTACCGGCGTATTGTCACATCTATTTAGTATAAAATATTATTTTTCAACGCTTAGTACATGTACACATAATATTTATTTTTCGAAGTTTATAAAACATTGATGGTATAATTTTATTTTTAAACATATTCAAGGTGTAAATATTTGTAAAAAATTTGGCAGTCAATAGTTGTTAGGTGAGCAACTATCGTTAGTTACTATGCTATTGTCAAGTTTTGTCGCATATGGCGACTCGACGCAGCCGACTTAGGTAGATTTTTTTATATTAATGCGTCATACCTTACTAACTAGGAGGCTAATTCACTAGCAAACTATTGAGCCCTTAGCTAATTTCTTTCCACTATGCTCAAAGGCCATACTTCGACCGTATAGTACCTTGTCCAATCTTTATAATGCACTTTGTACGATTTCTTGTTATAACTTTTTCTGGGTATACTAGGTTAGGTATATTAGGTTTAATCCAAATCCATTTGAAACAATCTTCTATTTGATGCTGGTTATATGTATAATGATCCATTCAAAATAGACGTTACAGCCTACAAAAATTCGAAGAAAGATAAAAATCTGTACGAATGTTAGAAACATCAACAAATGTTACATACACTGAGATGCAGAGAAACTAATTATCTGGGGCTCTAAAGCATATGAGGCTAAAGAATTATCTTCTAAGGACTAAGAAGTATGTTAAGTACGAGATAGATATGAGAGTGTCTTTACTAAATTTGACGATAATGATGCAGTTATGACGGCTATAGAGGAGTTTTTTTGAGTAAGATAGAAAAAAGGTATTCTGTATGCATTGAGTTAGAAGGAAATTATGCAGAAAAATATTTTTCTTTGAATAATCCCTTCCATAGTGATTTCAAAACCTTTTTGATTCAACCTCATATTATATAGAAGACAACTTTAACAATCTTTATATCTCAAAAATGATCAATCGTAGGAAAAGCAATGTTATAACAATTATATAGATAAATATACGTTCTAGAATATTCAACATATAATAATAATCATACGTTGAACAATATTGTAGTACTCTTTTATAATTATTATATACTTAAACTTAGTTTAACCTATAGATAGACTTTGTAAATGTAAACCTATATGATTAATATCAAACCTAATACATATATTATGCCAAAATACTCAACGACCAAACAGGATATTTTTTATCGATACCTGAGTGTGAATTATACATAACAGTGGCTAATGCAAGACATTTGGACTCACCCGCCATCAATTACATGTATAACGCTAAATAAACACGCGTTAGGTCCGGCGTGCTACGTATTGCGGACAACAATTGAAAACTCAAACAATCTTACGTTTTTGGTGATTGTGGCCCGTTTGTGTACCAACCTGGCTGGTTTAGTAACTTGAAAATGATAGGCAAGTATAGTTGTACCTTGAAGTAAACGATAATAGTAAGAGAAACTGGAGTTATCAACATAAAATGAATTTTTTGATCATCCTTAATACTAGATTTAGCTGCCGTCCAATTATAATTCGATAGCAACTATGCTGGAAGAATAACTTAAAATTATTTTTTAGTAGAATTCGTGCTACGAAGTAAGCACTTTTGAATTAAAAAAAGAAAAACAAAAAAAATAGAATTAATTACGACTCGCGCAGTTTGTCCCCAGGAGTGTGCCGAGGCATAACTACTGAGCTCCGCTTTTCGAATAAATCGACTTGCTAGCCCACTCGCCAGTCCACTAACCACAATCTGTCGCGCAAGTCTCAAACGCAGCATCCACATAAAAGGGTACCAGAGGGTCACTTTACAATGAAGCCGATAATTTGTGCAGTCTGTGCCGCTCATCTCATTAACACGATCCAGGTACAAACACTATGTTAAAATGCCATTATGTCTTAAAGTCGACGACGATTACACGAACAACAAAGCTTAACTTGCTAATAGTAATGTAGACTCCTTTAGAAGAGACAGGGTCCCACTGCTTTCTCGATGCGAGAATTAAGAGAGTAAAGGAGCAGCAAAGCTGGAACTATTGTGTCGACTGTCGAGTGGTCATTTTTCCTCAGTCGACATTCTATCTGGACTCACACCACTTACCATAACATAGGGTTTATTTTGCTGTGCTCGTATAAAAAACACTTCTGAGTGCATTTCATAGACAAGCTGGGAGGCATTTTGCTAGAACGAAGCGAAGAGTAAACAATTTCAAAAGGCAGATAGGTGATGAATGATCACCTATAAATAGGATGTTTTTTGCATATCTTTTGCAATAAAAAGATTTATAATTTACTTAATTATAATTAATATTTTCATTACGTGTTGAAGCGTCATTAAAATTGCAAAGGGATGTAAAGAATTGTAGGGACTTTGGAAGCGTATTTACTATTTGTAAAATGGACTTAATGCTATGCATAGGCTCTTATATTTTTCAATTTGTAGTTTGATTTTCAAACATACATTTGGTGAAAGAAACTTTTTAACGAAGTTCGCAATATAAGACTGGTCTCCATCCCAGGTGATATACTTATTTGTATACCTACTGATCAATAACAGTATTTTCGTGCTGTGATCTGATATCAGACAAGCTTATTTCCAGTGTTATAAATTTCCTATAAGAATACATGTTATCATGTGCAAACACAGTTTTCTTCTGCCCAGCTTAAGGATTGAACTCAGGTCCAATTTACCAGTTAAAGACACACCAATAAATACTTGAATCTAAATTAGATCCAGCCAAATGTGTTCATGACTTCAACACATTTCAATTGATATATACAAACAGCTGAACGTCACGTCTATGCACATACGGATTATCAGTTTCAGAGACAAATTACACAAGTGCTAGCGAGCGGACCGAAAGCGCTTCAAATATAAATATTATATGTTTATATATTGATAGAGGAGAGCGTTTGTCAAACAGTGTTGTATACGGTGCCAATATTAACTCTAGTTATCGGGCCGTGGGTGAACCCCACTGCCAAGGTCACGGTCAAGGTCAAACAGTTTACATTTACACTGTCAATATTTTGAAATTTGTACTGTAAGTCGACGGTTGAGTACATTTCAAATAGCGATGGGTGCATGCAAAGGTTAACTGCAAGTTTGAAGTTTTCTTCGATTGAATATTGACACTCGATAGCTAGGTATGATATTTCTTTAGTACAGCGTTGTTCAAATACATTACCGATATTAAATTACTTATTGATCACTCTTGATACGTCTCTCTTATCAATCCATGATCAACTTCTTTCCTTTTCATACCAGAAACTATAAGTTCGTTATTTAACAGTATTACACAAAAATGTGTACATAATCCATATACACCTATAATTGAATCCGACTACTTAAAAACCTAAGAAAAATAGTAGCCGGAATGATTTCAAAGCACCTACTTAACAGACTGTACCTTCATGATGACTTTGGAATTTGTAATACAGTGGTTTCCCTTGCCTTCTGCATTTAAGCCTTTTAGGGGTAATTTCAATCCCAAGTCCGTTCTAGCCTCTTCTAACCGGTTGCCCAGCCAGGTGAATGGTTATGCCACCATTTGCGCGGTCGCCAGAGCCTGCATCATCGTCATCAAAGCAGAGGCTGCCATCAAAGAAGAGTGACGGCATATTGTGAAGCTTGCCAACACCTGAAGTGATAACGACGACCGCTCTGTCAAGAGTGATGCCGACAAAGAAGAAGCAGAACTTAACAGAACGTCACAAACTAAGCTTTGAACGAGCCGCTATGGCAAGATATCTCCATGACACGGTGGTTTACGCACCCATTTGTTTATAACAGCGAGTCTCCTGTTATCCTTGACTTCATAACGTCCACAGACAACATTGACTTTAATGTAAAATTATCCATTCTTAAAACACGAAAATTTTAAATATATTTACCTCAATAACGATTTGTGTTCCTTCATCGTTATACCTAACACTGACTTAACATTTAAAAACCGTGAATCATATTTCATTTTATCACGAAATTTCTAAACAAAAAGAACCTCCTAATCTTATTATTATTCATTAACAGTAAGATCACGTGTTTTCCCGGTAAATAGATGACTCAAAGTGATGTCAATGTATTGTAAATGTCACATATTTTTAAGACGCCTTGAAATAATTGTTTTTCGAGTCTAGAAACTTGTTTCTTTGGCTATGTATTAGAGCCTGATGGTCTCCCCATCTTCACATCAGAGTAGGTGCAAATACTTTTATAGGCCGGAATAAACAATTTTGAAATCAAATAGTGAACCTTGACACCCTAGGTGATAGAAACACAACCAAGATAATTAGTAAAATGTGTCCCGTCTTTATAAATCATAAGAATAAAAAAAATCAGACTACTGCCACATTTGCAAACAGTTGTAAAATCTTGAATTTCTTCTTGCAAGTTGTCAGAGAGGAGACTGGCGCCGACATACATACAAATCATCACGCGTTTTTCCCATTTCAGGGGTAACAAAGTATATCCATATCTCGCCAGCTATGTTCGGTCCCATTTAAAAAGCGGTGAGAATATTAGCATTTAGCGGGTACAATTCTAGACTCCAGGTGACAGCCCGGTGCTTGATGAATAAGTGTCCATCAAGTAATAAGAAAAACCTAATACCACTTTGCCCGATTCGAGATTTGAACCAGAGGCCTCAATACATCATAGTCATATCGTACACGCAACTACGCCACCAAGACAGTTCATACACATCATTATTATTACACAGTACTATTAAAGCTAGAGAGTCAAACCGAAGTCTGAATTTGTAAAAAACCGTTGCATCGTTGTTAACTCTGGATCCTAACGATCTAAGAATGAGTTCTATATTAATCAAAAGGTTTGCTAATAAATTCAATAATACAAAAAAACATTTTTAATTGCACGTAACGATGACATTCATAAGAGATAACATTCTAAATGTAAGCATACACGTGTAAAAACATTTTAACTACGCTGTTATTAGCGCATGACTATGGCGCGCCATATAAAGTAATGCCTGTAATACCCAAAATGTAATCATACGTGAACTAATACAACATAAGCTCATTGTATTCTGTCTGCTTACAACGGTATTATCATCATACTAGCCTTTACTTAATTTTTTGTGTGGACTAGAAATCAGAACTCGGTTTTTTTATTGCTTTGAATGAGGAGACAAGCTTGCCGTTCGTCTGATGGTAATCGATACGACCGTCCATAAACAGTAAAACACCATCCAACGATGAATTACAAAGTATTGTTTGGTATTTCACTGCGCTCGCCAACCTGAGACATGAGATGTTAAGTCTTATTATGTCCAGTAGTTATACTGGCTACAATGTGCTTCAAAGCGGAACACAACAGTGACTACACACTACTACTCGGCGGCAGAAATAGACATTGGTGGTATCTACCCAGGCGAACTCTCACGTATGAGAGACCTACCACCAATAATTAAATAAATATGATGACATTAGAAGACATTTGGGGATTGACTTCAAGCGAGAGATTTTACAAGCTAGGTTTTCTAGCCAGAGTCTTATAAATCTATTAGTTTGACTATCTCCTTTCGTCCAAATTATATTACATAAATACATCAAAAATAAAACACGCACCCTGTATCTAAATTATTCCATCCAATCCCAATGAATGAAAACACACACGGAATTACAACATTAGTAGGATATAGTGGTAATTTATCAAGGCAAACTGCTCGGATTACATCGACGTTACCAAATATTTTGTGTGCAAGCCGGGTGTGTTCTGTGTACATATTTTGTGTGCTTGTGTGTAGAGCACATATTTAGCTCAGTCCAATAAGGCTCCTTAGAGGCATGAAGGAAAAGTAGAGATAATATTAGCCAATTCTTTAAAAACTATTAGTGATAAGAAATAGATTACAATTTAAAGTGTTTAAACAGACCAGGAGTTTTCTGTAATACATTTATATATTACTATAAATATTTAGTTAGTTTAAGTACTTTTTTTAACGTCGTATTTTAATGTGTGTCAAATCACAATTAAGATTAATAATATGCACAGCTGCTGAAAAACAATGTAGGACGAACGTACGTTGAAAACACAATTTCCCGACAACAAAAGCCTTAATGATAGCACTAAAATCATAATTTGAATTCGTGCGCGTAACCTCGTTCCGGCACAAAATGGCGGCCATGTTATCGCCATGTTTGTCGAGCGTCGGCGCTGCGCAAGAGTTTGCCTTCTGGATACCTGTTTCAATGTCCTCTATTTTAAATTAACGAGGACAAAACACTGAGTAATTTCGTATTAGTCTCGATTGACGCAAAAAATGTGTTTTTGAAGGTTGTTTTATTAAAGAAATTATAAAAAAATTATGTAAATTATTAAAATTTACAATGAACATTAAGCCAATGCCTTGATGTAGTATCATAGGTTTTACCCATGTGTTAAAGCATAAACTAGACAAAAGAAGTACTATTGTCAAACAGAACAGCCTCCTGATCAATTGTTTGCGAATCAAAAATAATTCTCCGAACGTTGGACTCTACTTCCTACTATGTATTAGGTAAATTTAAATTAAAGTAACTTGATTTTGTACCAAATTGTTATTGCTTCCAATACACCATAAGTTCACACCTGCATGATTATTTGCAAAGTATCACGATTGACAACGCATCGCACAAATTCTTTGTACTATAGCCATGAGCGACGGTGTTCAGGTAACTAACTTATTAAACAAATCTCCTTTTTCGTCAATAACATTATAGCTTAAAGTCTAGTATTTTGGTTTAAATTCGCGTAATTTTCAAAACTCTTTTTCACTGGAACGATTAAGCAACGACACTATGTCTTGGTACAGTCTTAATAATTGCATCCCTTAATACTTGCTATAGGTATCCTATACGTAGACTGCGAAAGCATAGCATTTGTATAGCGTCATCTAAGAACACAAGCAACGGTTTCGCAACTCAAACACGAACAATTAACATACAAGTAGATAAAACTGTTATCTTTAGTAGAAAAACAGGCTAATCCCGTCGCGGAGTGAGACGCAGAACAAATTTGCTGTATCAACAATCAACCGGCACCTAACATCGGTACGTATGCGTAAGGTCTTGTCCACATGCAAACTACAACGAGCATGGCAACACTGATTGAAGGAAGCGATGCTAAATTTGAGTTATCTCAAATATCAGATTTCAAAAATATATATGGTGCTAAATTTTCGATATTTCTACGTTGATGAAGAATAATACGTTTGCTGTTAAAGTAGATTTAAATTTAAATATAAAAACATAATACCGCGTTTGATTCTGAACCGTTTATGGTTAATACCGATCGTGTATTATTTACTAACTTACAGGTGCACAGGCTTCCACTACTAAAGAGTTTAAGTCTTAGCATATTAAGCTGTTCGTTCAAGTTAGCAGCAGCCGTTGAATCCATTCTAAATTTGATTATTTAAAATATGGATCTAATTAAAATGTAGATGACAGCTTAAACTCACCTCCTTACAGCTCAAACAACACGACTATCACCGCGTTTAATCGTAAAACAATGTGAAGCCACCCTTACATAGAGTCACCGCTTACACTGCAAATATTTCAACAAAGATACAGGGGGCGCTCAACTCTAACTTCAACTATCCCAGTGTATACACGGCTTTGTACGGAGAAACTGAGTAATGCGTCTAAATATGTGCCAATAATTTTATTGCTCTTCTCTGAATGTTAATATTAACAAATCCTTACATTGTATGTAAAACCGAGATTGTCTTTAACTGTGGATATTTTTGAAACGGACTTTTTGGTTGTTTTTGTTACCTTAACTTCTGATACTGCTGTTAAACGGCTCATAGCCTCTAGTTTTGGTATGCTGGTAAACTTTGGAGTTAGTAGCAATGACTGACGGAATATGAGGAAGAGCAAGAGAATTTTAACAGTTTTAAGCAGAATCTGTTATTCGAGTAAAAATTATTGAGAGTATATGGAGTTGTGATGAACAGAATTGTAATATAAGCAATAGTATTTACAAACTAATATAATATAGCATCAATGGATGGAATGCGCGGATAGAGACTAATTAACTAGTGTAGATCTGACAACAGAAAGTCTTCCTGTCAAAGTTCGTCTCGGGCTAAATAAAGGTACGTAGCTAGGTCACCAAAGGTCCCGATGCAAAACAAAAATATTAGGTCCCAGGCCCGGTTTGTATATTTTTGCAGGACAAGATGCTTTATTAATTTTTACAGGGTGGAGACATAAAACAGGTCTTAAGCTAATCTCCCATGAGAGGCCTTGGGCAGTTGCCCCCGTCGCAAGTTCAGTTTAGGTTTGGGTACCGGTTAAGGTCCAAGGGCCCCTAGCCTTAGGGGCCGTGGTACACTGCACCTAGTCCTACAGTATGTAAACCTCTAGCTGATCATACATAAAAACATTTATATCCTCACTAAATCTATCACGAACAAATATACCATAATTATTAATGTAATAGATATGTGTGTTCTGCAAACGAATAATTTTTCAACTGCGGCTACTACTTATTTAATTATAATTCTCTTTAAACTTCACATTTAAACATTATAATTAAATAAGTATCTACATCGTAAGTAGGCATAACGCGACGATAAATTATATGATCTCAAACTCCACAATGGTTACAATTATTCAATAAAATGCAGATGAACAAGTTTTATTTATTCATGTGGTTTTAGGATGAAATATTTAATTTTTATGCAAGACAATGCACGTTACAATGACTATAGAAATACTTTTAAGGCAAATAAAGCTATTATTGGGGTTCCAACAGGGTGGCGTGCTATTATACTCCGATATTAACCTTTATCATTTGTCCTTGTAAAATTATGAATTGAAATTATGGCCGTAAGGTTATTTAATACTAAATTATTTTATATGATCAATTTGTATTGCCTGAACGGTTGTCCAGGCGGCAAATTTATAATGGAAATAAAGCACATGGTCCATATTTATGTGTCCAGTTGCAATAATTTATAACAGTGTATTTTACCAATCGTCTGCATTTAGTTTGGTAAATTTTAAACAACGTTATGGTCAAATGCTTAACACAGATTACATTCGCCTCTGTATTCTTTAGTCAAAGATACGGTTTTTCCTAATAATTTCGGAAGCTGGTGAATTTTGCTGGTGGTAAGATATATTTTATATCCGCCCGGATAGCGACCACCATAAACAAGTTGTTAAAACCCGCCATATTGGTAAACGTAAATTTGTCGCGTTCAGGAATCAACCCGTGTGTATTCGGATCCAACAGGCCGGCATAATTGTGTCGACTGCCGAGGAGTAATCATCTCTCGTCAGTCGACATTCTGTTGGACCCCACTACACTTACCATCAGCTGCAGCGGGATCACTTTATCGTGTCCCTATAAAAAAGAAGCATCGCAATATTTGTATGCATCGAACACAGCTATATAGAAGTTATCTTATTCAACTCAGAATTTAAAAGTAAAGTAAAGATATTTCTGGTAAAATTCCTATAATATTGTTACTCCATCCCCGCGTGACAAATATTGATCACTCCAAAGTTTCCTCGATAAGGATATCAATGCCACGCCTCGTCTTCGTGTTCAAGTATAGAAATTATTATAATACCAAACTTATATTAAAGAGGGTAATTTTGTCGTTGCGTTTAGAAATAAAAGCGCAAAAGGTTAGAGGGCCCTATTTACGGGTAAATGCGTCTATTTGCGATTACAGGCGTTCTAATTAAGAACAGTTTTGATGGTCGTATAGGTAAATAGGTGATTTATAATACTAACAAACGTTGATAGTCACAACACAACAAAAAGTGATAAAAAAGTTAATTCAGGTTGTCGGTTCTGCATTATTTTGATATAATGTGCAGAAAACGCGTGCTAGCTGTGTGCGCTAATAATTAAAATCCATCGAAATAAAACTAGATTAATAACATATAATATCCATCGAAATAAAGTAGTTTTGGAATTTTAAACGCAGTTTTTAGTTTTTTATTTTCCGACGTTTCCTTTAACACTAGCATCAGTATTTCTAATCCCTGTCGAAGTTCAGAATTTACTATAATATATATTTTTTTCTTTCCTTACACTTAAACTTAATCCTTTAGAAACCTCTATAGAAAACGCTTCTTGCATCATATAATATATAGCAACATCTTAAATTGCGACGACAAGACGTATAAACATATGGGCCCACGTTGCGCAGTTTTCCTAATGATAACGGCTATTTACCTATCGAAATTTGAATAATTCTATCCAGAGTAATGATATTTACAAAATCTATAACATAGTACCACTCAGAAAAGACTAAAATCCTTTCCTCAAAAACAGATATCTGGCATCCCTAGATAGCTGCACATGCGCAAAGGGAGACAACATCAAGATCGCAATGTAATCGTGTCGAACGTGGTTTTCAAATATTAGTGTTTGGCAAAGAAATCAAGCCGCGGGCCGGCCGGCGAGTCCGTCTGTCCGCCGCGACCCTGCGACCCCAATCAACGTGTTATACAATGTTTTGATTCCATGTTGCAATGGAAAAATGAGCTTTATGGGATGACTAAAACGTATTATTTTTAGACAAAATATTTTATCAAATATACATAGTTATTAACTATGTATTTAAAAAGAAACAGAAAGGAATTTTATGAATATCTCATGCTATTGTAAAAGTGTAATTTTATTATTATTAAAATATGTTAACAGATGTTCGCGAAAGGAGAAGCAACGCTACAATACTTTTATTAAAATCATTAAAATACCGTCGGACGGTTTTCCCAAGCATTTTTAAAAGACCCACCAAACGCCTCATCTTAATCTAAAGAATATTGTAACAAAAAATCAGGTCATTAACAAAACACATGTTAAACTAATCGAAAGCCATTGAATCCCCGTTTAATGAGTGTTTTAATTTTTCATCCAAGTGGGAAGGGGGGCGGATCTTCCTGACCGGTTAATCCGTTTGGCGGCTGGTTAAAAATCGTTTAGAGCAGGCGAGCGGGCGGGTGGCGACCGGCGACCAATTGAATTATTAATGCAGCCTCCGCAAACGGTGCGGGTACATATTTACTCGTCGCGTAAATAGATGCGCACACAGCTAGCACGCGTTTTCTGCACAGTATATTCAAATAACACAGAACCGACAACCTGAATCAACTTTTGTTATCACTCTTTGTGTCGTGACTATCAAAGTTTGTTTGTATTTTATTTTGTTTAGCTATAGGTAAGTTTTTTTAGATGCAATAGCAACACTTAATATTTTCTGATTTGATAACATAATATATAATTACCTATAGAATGATAACGCCTATTACCGTTTACCCTGTCTTATTTTATGACTTTAAGACATGAAATTGTTAATAAAACTTTATGTTAGTACACCTGAAATATTATAGGAGTTTGGTTCCAAAATAATAGAAAACGATTTTTTTTTGTCATTTTTCTGGCGCTAGAACTCGACAACACGTTGATACCATCTACTTTTAAACTTGTGATAGAGCGTTAAAGACAACCTACTTCATTTCGTAAAAGGAGATATATTAGCATTAAATACCCTAATCACATCACAAAAAATAACAACAAACATTCTGAAGCATTACCATATACTGCATTCGCGTTCTTGTACACAATACGTACGTAAAAGGCCGTAGTTTTCCCGGTTGCGCGCGCTACTCGTGCGTGTGTGTGTGCGCTTGTGTGCGTGCACAGGGTTGGCCTTTTGGGGGGCACCGCGGCGGGGGACCAGCCCGCCTTAGAGTCGCTCTCTCTTCGACGTATTTACAGAGTTGTGCAATTAACAGCTCTTTATGAATATTCAACAAGAGTTGAGACGTGAGTTTTTATATTAATTTGATGTGTAAGTTACAAATGCCTTTTTGAGTTTCGTTTTATGTACCTTCGGGTTATTTATTTGAGTTGAAGAATTAAATACGCGTATGTGTAGAGCGTAAATGTAAGCGGACTGAAAGAATGTAGGTTGAGACGAAATTTCCTTACTACTAATTTTTTTTTAGCAGTTATACTTGTCGAAATATTGTAAGTGCCAAATAACGAATTAGTTTCTTCTTCGAGTCTTATTTGACTCCTAATGGCATTCCGTTTTTACCCTAAAAATGTTACCTAAGATTTTACCACAAAATGTTTTTTTTTTTATATTTCATACTCATTATATTTCGTGGAATCCAATTAGATATTTATGAAAGTTTGTAAAATTTTCCCTTAGATACATCCACATAACTTCGTACATGGAAACGTTATCATATTCCGAAAACCATCTACAATCCGATCCACGCATCCAGTGGAAAAGTGTGCTAGAGAGAGACGACATTGCGTTTAAAGAGACAGCAATAGCAGGGATGAGTTCACGCTTCTCGGAGGCATAACAACTTATGTGCTTAGGAAAACGACATTCAATAAACCGCCTTAGAATTTCGGGTTAAAGTACATATTTATTTGTGTTGTATTGTGCGTGTTGTGAGGCAGAAGAGTGCGGACAACAAATATTGATTCGACGAAGGGTGTGAGCGGGTGTATGTGGGGTGGAATGGGGTGCAGGGCGGGCTAGGCGCACATAATTTGGACTAATTCCTGGCGTGTTGACACAGGCTTGTCTGGTCGTTCGGTGTGGCTCCGATCAACTTATATCTTACGCAAGTTCGGAGCTTTGCTGTCTTTGGCAATTTCATTCGTTTGACTATATGCGTATACGTCTGTTTTTGACTGAAGTGGACGAATTTGATATAATAGTCATAAATCTATGCCCTATGTAGAATTTAAACCGACTATCCAATGTAGGATGACTCTACTAGAGTTGATGTGTTTTCTTAATCGTAGTAATGCACTTTGGACTAGCGATATACTGCCTTAAGTAATAAGCTTTACATATCTACTATTAGGTCAAAGGTTCAAAACGTCACGCATACTTATAGGACAAGATATTATCATGTTCAACACTAATTACATTCCTACTAACGACCCGCATGATAAGTCATGAATCAAACATATATATAAATCTAAAGACAACTACAATAAGATCTATAATAGCGTAATGGTAATTTTGTAAGTACATTTTAAGACGTTAAGAAAATAAGACTGTTTCCGTGGCGTAGTTTTATTACGGTAGGACTTCAGTGCTAATATCTAGGATTCGATCTCCGGGTGAGCAAAGTGACATTAGGTTTTTCTACTCAGTATCAGTCCGAAGTCTGGAATTTGCATTCAAAATGGCGATAGGCTAGCCGTCTATTATATCAGAAAGTGATAGTGCCAGTTGCATCTCTGCCTACCCCTTAGGGGTCAAAAGGCGCGAATGAGTAATAAAGTTTAAAGTAAAATCCTAGTAACAACTTGTATTATAATCTTGAGACGTTAAGAAATAAGTAGGTGGGTACGCGCCACGCCTTCCAACATGGGAATGTAAAACAAGCCATCAGTAGCACTTAGTGTGTGCTCACAAACACATCTATATAAATAATTCATGTACGCAGGTACGTTTGCTCATTGTCACGATCACGAACGCTTTTTATACGGCCAAACGTTTTATTCGTCGATGCACTGTTGATGTTCCTGTGTGAATTGTCTATTTCGTAGAGGTTTTAGAATTCGATATATTTATTATTGCATTTGAAGTTAAATTAGGGAATTAAAATGTTTCTTTCTACAGTTTCATTAGTATAGCCTTACCTAAGAAATGTATAAACTGTTTTGGTAGCGCCATTTTGTTCTTTTCGTTTTCTTGTTTTCAGTACAAGATAGCGAGGTTGCTATGTGTGTATTCAGGGTACATATCTTTATTTCAGATTGTTACATTTTATAGAGTAATGTGCACACATAAACAAATGCCTTTATCCCCGAAGAAGTACTCAGAGATGCAACCAGAACACCCACTTCTCGCTGTGTGTGTTCTGTCCCATGATATGATACGATATATATGAGCCTTTAACCATATCGGGCACAAATTGCAGACTCCGGTAAAACACCCCAAGTATTACTACCCGATCCAAGATTCAAACTCAGAACCTTAGAGCGGTGTCGTACAGTGCACGCGAAAAAAGTAACCACCGAGGTAGTCCAAAGTAATGGCACTATTTTTAAAAGCTGTTTTAAGCCTGAATATGCCTCTATAATTATGTTTAATTTGTATTACACATTAATGTACTGTTTATGTATAAGGTACATAATCAATATAATATAATATATATAATCATTTTGTAATTTAGTATGAATATGGCCTAAGTGTATTTCTAACTAAAAGTGTGATGTTGCCGCTGCAACGAATTCTCTAAGAGTAGTAGCAGTGATATCAGGGCGTATAAATTAAAAATACTGTTTATTGATTATTTATTTTACATTAGTGGTTCGAGTAACTTATTGTAAAGTTGTTTTCAAGATGTATGTGGTTACATTGAGTAAAACTAAAGATATGTCAAAATGACCATACCTAATACCAAGTCCTATATTTTTTAGGACCTTCTCTATTACTGATAGGAGGATAGAGTGCCTAAATTATATCAATGATACTATCACTGTAAAAGAACGGATATATAGAGTCAAAATCGAATAACATTTTAAAGATCGATATTTAGTTATAACAATTCTGGTATAATCTCCTGTTTACATAAATTAGAAAAGGTAATGAAGGCAAAAATAATTGTATTCTGATAGTTGCTAAACCTACTCTTAAACTTAAACACATAAAATTACTTTTCCCTTGCATAACGTCAGTTCTCCATCGTAGCGTAATAATGCGCTGACTTGAACTAGTTAAGGAGAAACTAGCGATGCAAAATAAAGTACATATATACATACAAAGGTCGGTCTGCCTTTGAACACACGTATATGTACGTAAACACGCGCATCCGCCGTTGCTTATCTCACTAAGCAAACATCGGCCCGCTCTTTCTTAAAATATTTCCATGCAGAGACTAACGACAAGATATTCTAAGAAAATGATACAAAAATACCTTTGACTTTCTGATTTTACTGCAGCTGGAGGTATGATAGGTGTGTTTAAGGTTTATGATTGGTTTATAGTTTGTGGTGTCATGGTGGTCTTGTATTTTAGTGTCAAAGATTGTCTACTTGGTAGTTGGTGTGGTTAGTCGAAATCTTTGGGTATGTGAAAAGGCTTTTGTTTGGATAAGTGAAATGTCCTTATAAAAAATCTTCCTAAACATAGTTTATGGAAGAACTAGTCAAAAGACACAGCAAAAAATAACAGGAAGTGTATCCGCTTTGTTGCAGCTTAGTGAATTTAACTTAGAAATAAAACCAGCAACAAAAGACAACAATTATTCAGTATGTAAACTGACTCAATAAATATCAAATCAATGCGTTGGTGCATAAAATCTGGTGTTTAGCCCCCAGGCGGGGCCCTTCAGCGCCCTTTAGCTGCGGATCATCCGCGATCTTGCGATATTAGCACCGCGGGCAAAAGGGCCCCGGATAAAAAAATATTACAAGCGTAGGGCGGCATACTATAAATATGTAATGATTTTTTCGAACGGCGTTTAATTCGGGATATTTTCGTATGTAACTTTACAAAATATTGCCTTTGTTATAAGAGGTAGTATCGTGTGATATTGTTATCGAAGTTTGTAAATGTTAAATATTTGTTTTTAGTTGCACGTATTAGAATCACGTTTGTAATTTTGCGTCATAATTATTATTTAGAGAACGCGTCATATCTGTAAATTGTCCAGTGTTTCTTTTTTTCATTTCATAAAAGTATTGACTATTCTAGTAATCAAAAATTAAGTATGAGGCGCCATTATCGAACCAATACCTACATTTCCTAAACAATATATTTTAATACTATGTAGATTGTATATTATTTGCAAAAACAGATAGTTAAACACAACTAAAATTACCAACACAATAATCTCTTTAATAACACCAAATGACAACATTAACCAATAACGCGACCAGACAATATCAAAGCCAAATTCATAATTAATAATGATTAAAGTGTCCCAAACGCGTCCAAGATGGCGTCGCGGCGGTCACGTGACCGGCCAATGCGTTTTTAATTGCAATCATTCCGTGTTTTATGTTGTTTGCACACTTTCCGTTTGTTTGTACGAGCTAGGCCTTTATTTATGACCGGTGGGAACGTCCCGGGAATTAATTCGGTCGTACGTTACTTTATTGTATGGCAAGAGAATTTGTAGAAGTTTTACGTTGTAGCCTTTGCTTGTAAGTAAATTTGGGCTAGAGATAGCTATAGAAAATCTTCTATTCCGCTCATTACTGAACCCTAGGTGTTGTAAGAGATGATCAAAATTTTAGAGAGGATATTCAGAAAGAGCAACTATATGAATGATAAAGCTAGGTAGGTAGTACCGACCTATATTTAAGTCCCGAAAGTAAGTAGGTATTTCGAGACTGCTCTGAACTACATAGGATTTCCTAGAGTTCGAGGAATAACAGGTTTAGTTGTAAGCACTCGTTTTGTAAGGTTTTAAGACGTCACTAGCTTTTGTTGAATTGTGCTGAGACGATGGAGTTCTGAGCTTAGTTTTTCGGAATCTTCTTATTTCGGTGATACAAAAACATTTTTAGAGTCATTAAAACATTAAAGTTGCTTCATTCTAAAACTAATTTTATCTCTAAACAAATTGTACACATTTAGATGCATTTAATTTATTTAAACTTAATCAAATAACTATAAATAAAGTACAGTAGGTAATAAAGATTTATAGTGTAGTCAATTCACAAACAATGAAGATAGCTTGATTCTATAGACAGTAATATTAAACCATTGTGAATTTTTATAAATGTATTCTTTGCCAAAATCAACCGTATTACGTCTCATTTAGGCTATTGGAGAATAATTCAATGAATAACATGGCGAATAAATATGAATAACAAATATATCCGAATAAGTTATTTACCATCGATTTACAAACTCATGTTCGTAACTATTCGTCTGTATTCGGCAAGTATCTAAATCAGGAGTTAAAACATTCCATTTTTTTTTTATATTTTATTTAAATAAACCTGTTTAATTAGAGTCTCAATTACCAGCATTTAATTTAACGTTCCATTCTTTATTTAGTTTCTTTTTTTATTAAACTACAAGACTGTTTACTATGAGTCTGCAGTCTTCTGTCGGTGCTTAAATCATGTTACTACCCGAAATAATTCAAATTTCGGGCTGCTCTCAGACCTCTAGCCGAAGATCGTAAACCGTGCTGACATATTTTCCTATACAGTTTCCCACATTTATGCATTGTCACGGTATATTATCTCAGGCCCAAACTACACGGATGCCGCACCTATCTTCGTAAGAGACACGCGGTATCCTGCAATACTAGAATGTTTTAAGTTGTGTCTGTGCATTCAATCAATTATAAATTTAATAAACTCCGACATTCGAACGAATTCCATACTCTGTATATTAAACTATAGGCTAATAAAATGTATTATAGATTATCGGCTTTAAAACCGTTGTCTTGACGTTCTAAAACCGTTGGCTAAGTATGACGTTCTAAATTTAAAATATGACACATTGCATCTACTGTTATAACATAAATAGCCCTATTAATTTACAAAAGCCCACAAAAAGACTGATCAAAGGCCTCGCTAAACTCGAGTGCCGCCACACACAATACCTAGTTCGCTAGGTACGTTCATACTTAATCTACTTAGCACACAAGAACAGTTACCGAGTACAAACTAGTGTTTGCAGATCGGCGGCCCGTTTTACATAAATTGTAGATTCGGCGTACTTAAGGCATTAAGTTGGCTTGTTTCGGCAATGGAATTACATTCAACGCAGATGTTACTTACGCAACGCAATAAATTTGTATTTGCCATTTTGTTTGTAAGTTTCGGATCTTAAGATCGAGCCAATTATCTGTTCGGGTTTTGGGCTGAATATACGAACTCCTATGCCTGTTCAATTTATAATGATATAAAACTCAGGTTATAATTTTTCCTTGGGCGAGACGTAAGTAGGTATATTATAATTTTCATACTTATTAAACTAACTCCATTTGAATCACAATTTGAAAGACAATGTATTTTCGATATAATTATCTTCGGATTAGAGTTCGATTTTTTAAATTTGATTTTCGAAACTGAATACTTTTCTTAGACATGCGACATACAATATATCCAAGTCCAGTTTACTATTCAATTATTCTGTCAAGCGAACCATCAAACGGGTATAGACGTGCATAGTCCCCGATAAAACGGGACGCAGCCTAAGTAAATAACGAAACTTGAACGCATCTGCTCGTATATTCCATACAACGAGGCCCCCACGTAATCGACTGACATCAAATATCGCGTCTTTAGATATAGCAAAAAATAATGTTCAATATTTAAATATGAATAAAATATAAATATGTAAGTACTTTAATTTAAAGTAAGTTTTTATTTTAGGTACTAAGTCTAACGAATTAAGTACAGGTGTATAGTTCGGAATGTGTAACTAATTAATTTTAATAGAATTTTTACATTTTATTAAAACGCAATTTATTCCGGTAATAATTTGAACGTAAAGCATTATATGGCCACTTTATAATAAAACTACACGATAGCAAAATGCGTCATAAAAGTGTTATATTTTACACGTTACACGAAAACATGTGTCATCAAAATAAATTAATTGACTTTTTATTTAAATATTATATTCTATTATATAAAGTAAATTCTTATTAAGTACATGCGAAACAATAGGTTTTATTTCCAATACAATGTTGATAATAAATCAAAATATTTCCGCGACATTCGATACCACTATACCTCGGATATTGCTATTTATTCCCCACAATCACATTGGGCCAATCCAAGGATTATCTTTCTCGGGCCAACCGTCCCCGTCGCAATGGCGGGAAATCTGACACAAGATGGCCGCCCCGCCCGACTCGTTAAAGATATTACTTTAATTATCTTAAAACGACGCTACTTGTCTCACGTATATCTATGTTTATAAATTCTCTTCGTCTTTGTTAATAATAGCATTGGTATTAGGTAGAAAACTGTCTGTATACTAAATCTTGGTTAGAAATATGATGAGAATCTTTTCACAAAAGGTTTTACTTTTCAGTTCTTAAATGAGATTATTATTATTGTTTGATAATTAATATATTTTCATTGGTTGATAAATAAACGCCATCTATCGCCGCATGAGATATAATTGTACAAGCAGAAGCATA
This sequence comes from Manduca sexta, assembly GCF_014839805.1. Lineage (NCBI taxonomy): Eukaryota > Metazoa > Arthropoda > Insecta > Lepidoptera > Sphingidae > Manduca > Manduca sexta. Next base: position 649,093 of record NC_051127.1, on the reverse strand, counting down.
CATCTTATTTATATTACAACAAATCAAATAATATAGACACGCTAAATTCGTAGTTTCGGTTCATTCTCTGTGCAAACTCTGAGCATGTTTATATAGATATTTTATGCATATTATAAAGTTTAGAATCAATGTTGAACATGTCATTAAAGCGACAAAGCTGATGTCCGAATAACGAGCCGAAAAAAAGTAGCGTACACATTCACGCGGGCTCTTGTCCACAATTCTATTTGCGGAAGCAATTTCGCGAAATGCCACAATTTATTTAAAAATTACGCCCTTGTTTGTGTGGGCAAATATTGACGTGTTTGGTTTATGATAATGGCAACACTGAGGTAGACTCGGCTCGCGGGCTAGCGACAGAATTATTTACCTGCACACATATTATTTAATATTTACCGTGCCAATGTAAAGTTTACAATATAATATTTGTTAAGTATGCTCCTCTTTTGAAAGTTAGTGTTTACTCCTTTTACATGTGGTTTTAATCATAGGTAAATTTGATGACTAAACAAAACGTAACTACGATTACGATGGATTGAGCAGGTGGTACTACGCAAAGGGCCTGTTTGTAATTAAATTGTTAATTAATTAAACATATTAAGACTGATTTACACGACTAAATAAGTAGTGAAGACTTATTAATGTTTTCAATATTGTATTGTTAACAATAGCTTTCAACTTGTATTTAAAACAAAATGTTTAAAGGTAATCATGTACATAAAAAGTGTTAGGCCAGATTTTTATAGATCTTGACGCAGACTATTAGAGGTGTTACGCATATGATAGGTGTGATTAGGTAAGGTCAGTCGGGGGAAGTGCGCCATAAAATTTTCATAGCTGGATTCAATGCAAAATAATTTCTTTTTGTGCTGACTTAAGAATGTAATTTTATTAATTTAAGAATATTTGGTATTTTGTGATAACAACCTATAGCCATTCAAGGAAATCGGACCATAAATTAATAATATTTTGCTCAAAGTAAAATAAATGGTAGTAGGCGCACTTGCCTCCGGAAATGGGGTAAGTGCGCCTGTGTAAAAAACGCCAATATGAAACATTATAAAGAAAACACTCACTTTAGTCCATAGAGAAATAAGTTTTACACGCATTGCTCTTGGATAATTTTTAATCGATCAATATTATAACAAACTATGGCTGTCAAATCCAAATTCGGGGGTAAGTGCGCCATATATATGTAAATCAGGGCTTGAAAACATTTTAGAATTTTTATTGATATATAATTTTTGCTATGTTAGAGTTTTGTGTGCGGATATGTTGGAATAAAAAATGTTAGCCGTAATATAAAATCCATTTTATTTCTAAAACTAAAAAACATACAAAAATTTAGGAATTAACAATTTTGAATGCGTTATAACTCAATTACTTAGAATTTGGCCTTATGACATTTGATATGTTTTAGCTGCATTATATCCAGATAACGTGCCTGATCGAACAGCAACCTATTCACGTAAAGTTGCTCTAGACCAAGATATTTCAGTTTTTCTCTTGTAAAAAACGAATTAACTAATACGCCCTTTTATTTAAGTCGGCTCAAAACAAAATACCTTGAGTACAAAAAATTCTGCTGTTAAGTATAACATTTTAATAATAATAATTCATATTAGTAAAACTTATTCTCAAAAAAGGTTGGTTATATATGGATCAGGGGCAAGTGCGCCATACGACTATTAACTGTGGCGCACTTGCCCTACTCGACAATTTTTAGGTACATTTTTTTGCTAAAAAATAATTTATTTGAGTATATATAAATAAAATTCAGGCAGGAAGTTAAAATAAAAGGTTTAAACTATGTATTCACCTTACTGGTTTACAGAAATATGTTAAACATCTTGAAATATTTGATGTTATCTTTCACGGGGTCATCTCGGTTTACAGGTCTAAATGACACTTAAAATAAAATGGCGAATAAATCGTATTAAAATGAACATAGCCATTTATGTTTTTAGTGGAACTGTATTTCAGTTAGTAGCATAGATGTAAGATTGCGGTAATTGTATAACATCAATAGTTCTCGAGTTTTTTAGGGTAGGTGCACTTACCCCGTCGGCGCACTTGCCCCACCTGACCTTATACTTTTCATTGTAACATATATGAATAAAATTAAATAATTAATTATAACTTGTAAAATGTTATATAGGCCTATTATTTAGATTACGTCAATATTAACTCTACCACAAGTTCAGGAAGCACTTCTAATCAGAGAAGAAAGGACAAGAACCTCTAGAATTAAATTGTTAACATCGTAAGTTATATCTATGTGTGATTTGAAGATGATAATCTACGAGGTCTCTATATTTGTAACAAACAGTTATGTGAGCCGTTTATTTTGCTATTATTGCCAATTATAGTAAACCTAAAAATTACAATGTGATGACTAAATAAACCTAGCATAAATAACTGTGTAAACGCATAAAGCAGAATAGTAATGTACTTTGACACACCGCAACTCGTATGAAGTGCTCAATAATTTTATTAACACGTACCGCATACATTTTATGCCTTTTTAACGAATATGCATGAAAAACCCGTTTGCATGTCATTAGCGCGCTCTTCGAAGAAACGAACTTTCTAAAGCATTATAAAGGACAGTAGCAAAGCGATAATCATAATCAATTTACAAATGTTGACTTATTACGCGGACGACTCAGCGCCAAACAAACTCCTCGATCGAACCCGACTCTGACTGCAAACAATATCATCGTAGTACCTATTTGTACTGAAACAACAAATTTGTAGCCAGCTTTAAATGCAAGCCTAACACGCGGGCACACACTCACCGTGTGTACAGAGACAATATGTAGGAAACTCTACTACGATCTTAAGCAACGCGACAAAATGAATCTCCGCTCGCGACTGATACGGCCCAATTCAAACACAGTCAGCGCCATTTTGTTTTGACAAGCGGCTAGCCCGGGCGCGGGCTCCGCGCGAAACAGACCTTACACCCAGCGCACTTGGACCCAATTTGGAACAAAACTTCCGCGCAGTACGAACATCGGAAATTAAGGGAGGACCAGACACGATTCTGTTTGCCGTCTAACGTGGTCCCAGGACAAAGTTACAAATATTTGACGTGTCAATTTTGTGAATGTTGACCGAGAATTGCGGTTAATATTCCCGACCCGAGCAAACTGGCTGCGTGCGCGCTCACCCTTTAATTAAATGACTGAAATAGTCCAATTGTTAATTTATTAAGTCGACTCTCGGGATGGATATTTGGTATTCAATTAAACAGCTCCAGCATTGTAATTTGTAAGACAGGTAGTCGGTGTTTGTACTCGTTGTTTAAAGATACTGGATAAGATATAGTTAAAAGTATTAGTAATAACTTTGTTATAGAAAAAGCGAAATAACTAACTTTTAAAAATCATACCTAAAGGCGCTGCTATGTTATCGTTACCATGAAACAACATCAAACAATAGCGAATCGATGGAGAAGACAAAACATTGTTACCGCTTGTTAAGCGCATATTGCTCGTTACGGCGCGGCTATTTATTTTCGAGTGGCAACACCGAAGAGTCTATAAACAAAAAAACACTTCGGCGACTGTTTTCAATGACAACAATGCGCCACTCGAAGCGGAGTGTTAAGAGTGAAGCTTGGAGTAGCACTCACTTTTCGCGACATAGGTATACGAGTAGGGGTTCTCGGTTCAGTATTTTCATTGTATGCTTTTAATTTTGAGTGCGCGAACTAGCTCGCTCTCCGGGGACGTATGTTTGCGAAGGTAATATTTGCTTCCGCTGTATAATTCAGCCGGCCGCCATATTTGCCAAAGAGCAATCATTTTAATATCGTCAGGCATCACATTAGGGCCGGGCGGGATACTTACTTTGTTGAAATGGATTAATTTTTCAATTTTAATTATGCTTTTGGATCCGCGTTGAGTTAATACGTTTGTTTTATTTTCTTGTAAAAGTAATGGTTTGTTTATCTTCGGTCTCTGGTGTGGTGGGTAGATAGAAATTATAGAATGTCATCATTTGATATTGTAGAACATGAATACTTGTTTAAAAAATATTAAACTGGGTACCCAAAGTATGATATACACCTAATCCTATGCCATTCAAATACAAAATTCTAGTACTTATTGAAGGGGAAAATATGTTGAGTTCGATAAATCTTGTTGGCCCAAATTGGAAAATTCACACCAAAAATGTAAATTGAATCGAATAAGAACAATATGTGATGCAAATTGGGTACAGAGGACCTCGAATTTCCTACGTGAATGTACGAAATCGGAAAGTAATGCCATCTATATCTTTGAAGCTAAAAATGACATACTGTGTGACAACGCCATCTATAATGAAATAATGAAAGCTTTATATTATAAAATGTATTAGCGCCATCTAGTGTTATGCACAATACGTTACACGAGCCATTTGCAGCGTAGCCAACATTGTAAGAAAAAGCTTCATGTTTAATCCATAGATGTCGTACGTGAAACAATTTATATTTTTCCAATATATTTTTGGAATACTTGTAAAAAAGCAAAAAGTAAAACATGACATATTGACACAAAAAAAAAATTCTTCTTTTACTTGGCGTTATCCCGGCCTAGGTTCCAATATTATATATTAGTCGGCCTAGGTGCCAGGGTCCCCTTTTTACTACGATCCTTCCATTTCGCCCGGTCTTTCGTATCCCGCTTAGTAAGACCATTGACTCTTACTTTCCGGAAAACATCAAGGCAACGGTTTTTGGGCCGTTCGCGGAACGTACGCCCGGTACGTTCAGGCATAGCTATTGCGACCGACGTACTCCTGCTGTTTTATTAACACGTGACCAGATAATTTTAGGCTGTATTGCTGGATTTTATCCGCCACAACGCGGAGACCAAACCAATATACTAAAATAATTACACTTAATACAAAAAATATATTATCTCTAAAAATTTCTGAATTTGAACATTCTTCATAATATTGTATTCGTGAAGATTTTTCAATAAGTATATACGAATTTAGAAAATCCGACATCGAATGAAACTAAAACTGTTATTTAAAATATTTATTTGAATAAATCAATCTCTGTCCATATAATTACAAAAACGATACAACCCAGCGCGATCATCTCTTTCTAAACCAAGTATGCTTGATGCTTACCATCCAAAAATAATAAAAAATATGAGATTAGATGTTAAAACTTAAAAATAAACCTATTCTTTTAACTTAATTTCTAAATATGGCTTACTTCTGATTCTAAAACTATAAAACACTGAAAGTAACTATATTTAAAGCGCATCCACACTAGACGAGAATCGTTGCGTTTTTAGGATAAAATTTAAAAAATGCAAGCTAACTGTGCTAGCTTAGCTGAGCGTTAGCAATCTATGGAAAAGTTTAGCTGTCTGGAGGTAAAATTCATAAAATAATTTATAAAATCGACCCCAACTTAGTCCATTTATATACGAGGTTATGTTTCGATTGAGAACATACATCCAAAATGTAAACATTCTACACAGAGTACTTTCTTAAAACACTTTCAACCAGTTTCTCTAATGTATCCCCTTTGAAATAACATTTAGTACCTGTTGCACAAGTTTGAAGTTTTTTTAAAGTTATCATGTTAAACAGCTAATTTATATAGTACTCATTATATCCATCAATTTGGGAGCAAAGATTAGAGTGACTTTTGTATTTGGTCGGCTTATATATTTATGTTGTGAAGTAGACACTTAAACATTTAAAATCAGTCTATTTTAAAATCAGCAATTGTCATGGACGTAACAAAGGCGTTTTTATGTGTGACCTAAACATATTTTAATATCTTAACATAATGATTGGTCCCTGAGGTATTTCAAAACTCACTTAGTAAAATATTGATCAGCCCCGGATCTTGAATTTTTTCGAGGCGGGGCAAAATTTGGAAAATGCCGCCCCCACCCATCTGTATTTTTACTTTTATCATAATCATTATTTCGCACCTGGCTGGAAATTTTAGTATTGAATGTACTGGATGTCTCAATAGTCAAAGTTGAGTTAATGATGAGTTATGTATTGGTCTGCCAAGTTTGAATTTGCCGCCCGGGGCATGGGCCCCAGCTAGCCCCCTTTAGATCCGGGGCTGATATTGATTCACATTTAAATAAATCAAGTATTCTTAAAAGTCATGGACTTAAATCTGGAGGCACATATTTGTACTACAATGAATAGCAAGAGTATTGGTTATGTGCAAATTGTACGGTGGGTGTATAAAAAAGCGATCGCAGCGCACGCCGTGGTAGAAATTTGGAACTTATTTGTCTATTTACTACAACAGATAGTCTATCTTCAAAGAGAATTATAATATATATGGAAATTACTTACTCTATGGTCTTCGTTCTTTACTTGTATGCGTCCTTTCTAAAAGATCAACAATATTTTTTCATTTGCTATCTTAAAAAATTATTACTTTTTATTTTTTCTTGCTTTTTATGTTTTCATTTCGGTATTTACTTATATAAAAAATCTAACAAGATACCACAGGCCGGATCTTTAGTTGCCATATGACATTCATAGAGTGCATTACATATACATATTTTGACATTTGCAAAATCACCGATATACAACGGTGGAGCCACGAAACCAAAAGAAGAAGAAGATAGTCTATCTAAATTACGACGAAAATTTCTACAACCTGTTTTTTATTTTGAGCTGCATAAATACATTAACATGAAAAACAATTTGTTATCTCCCTTTTCACCATATAATTACGAAAATTATTAGAAATTATTAAAACATTTGATGTCATTAGAAATAACCACTATAGTTGGAAATGGTAAGAGGTGCTGTCTTGCACTTAACGAAGAGTAGTAACCAAGACGCCTACAATCATTTTCTCTAGTAGAAAACAAAAAAATATATAGAAATTACATATCCATCTACTGATGGTAGGTCTCTCATATGTGAGAGTCTGCCTGGGCACCACCGTAATGTCTATTTCTGCCGCCAAGCAGCAGTGTGTAGTCACTGTTCTGTTCCGGTTTGTAGGACATTGTAGCCAGTGTAACTAGTGGACATAATAAGACTTAGCATCTGGTGTCTCAGGATGGTAAGTGCATTGGAGTGCCAAGCAATGCTTTGTAATACAAGGTGTTCGATGGTGTTTCTGCTGTTTATGAGCGGTCGTATCGCTTACCATCAGGCACACGGCAGGCTCGTCTCGTCATTCAAAGCAATAAAAAAAATTCCTAGTTACACACTTAGGATGTCTATGAATATTTTTTTGTATCTGCCTAACAATAGTAGGAAGGCATTCTGATTACGGCCCCTTAGTCAGTCAACCAGAGACATACTACATTAGTTATTTTTTTCACATACCTATTGCTAAAATTGTTGTATACTATTTTGTATATAAATAAGTAAGTTTCAAAACAAACTAGAGAGTAACTAGTTTTAGTAACTTCCGAGATTATTGTTTTGTATAAGACAATTAAAATGGATAAAACAAAAATAATGTCTAATATCACAATGGAGTTAGTAACCCACTGGTACCGAAATAAATTTGTGACTTCTGCATGCCATGTTACAATCAATCATGTATCTTAAAGTTTTAAAATAAAGCTTTAAATAAGTTTGAAGTTCACTTCACATATAAAACTAATTACATACTACCTATTTTTAATTATAAAAGGATATTGTTGATGACAAACATACAATTTATAAAAACCTAAATTAGTAACATTACTTGTAAGTTGTAAAAATGAGAATTCTTGTTTGTTCAATTGTTCAAACCCCCCATAATATGGCACCTTTTTAAATTGTTCCTGAATCATAATTTACCAACTAATTTAACATACCTAATTAATTAAAGTAATTTGTGCCCTGAAATAAATTTCCTTCTTCCAATACGGTATATAACACAAGCTTAATAAAATGTTGGACATTACTATAATGATAGTTCAACTGCGAATTTTTGAGATGATTTTAATATCATATACACTTATTTCTATGAGTGTACTTTTATAGTACTATGTTCTTAATATTACTGTTCATAATTTAACCTTAATAATAAATAAAAATAAATATATATAGTCATGATTGCAAGATCTACTCAACAACAAGTGGGAACTCTTCAATGTCTTCGCACATTGAATTAAAACCAGCGGCCCATTCGTCAGCTTCTTTTTCCTGGAAAGTAAATTATATTGCTTTAAAAAGATGACATTATCCAATTTAGAAAAAGAAAAATTATTTGATATGTATTCTTTTTACAGTAATAAGTGTTTAGTTGTTTAGTAAAAAGAGCGTCGCTGTATGCACTCTTATTGTGATAAAGTACTAAACACATCTAAAATATAAAACAGAAATGCAAATCTCTTTGGTCAGGTTAGTTTGGAAATCATTATATGAGAAGGTTTACAGGTTATGTATACATCTTTTGGTTGACAATGATCAAGATCAATGATCATCAAGTAGATGTCAATAATTGTGTAATTAGTTTATAAGGAATATCTGTATAATTATTTGTAATATTGTACATCAGTTTTGTGAATCGAATAAAAAAAAAATGATAAAATTTATTCATTAAAAATACAATTACTAGTAAAAGATAGCTGAATGTAACATACCTCCTTCTTAGACATTAATTTCTTTGTTTTCTTTTTCTTAATAGTTTTCTTCTGGTTTATCTCAGGCATGGTAAATGTTAGGTCTGCCAAGTCGTCTTCATCACTAGATTGCATTCGATTCTCTCCTTCACTGGCTTGCGTCTCACTATCAGATGTTGACCGTTGTCTGAACGTAACTTTCTTTGCCTTGCCATAACTTTTACGTGTTGGCTGTTGAGAAAACAAATCATTAATTAGTATGCATTACAAACTATGTTTTTAATTTTGCTTTATTTACAGTGATACATATTTTATGCCTTAGAGGAATATGTTATGATACAAGCTGGCAATCATAATAAATGAGCCATATATGTAGTTGCTAGAACATGCATGAAAATTATGTTCTAAGGATCCTACACTAAAATCGCATATGTACATAAGAAAATTAAGATCTACAGCAAACTTTTCCTAGTCAAGCACTTCAATAGTTCAATATGTCATGGACTCTCCTGTACCTCCATCACCACTCTCTACCTCTACTCTACACACGCAATCCGTTAAGCCCTCCGAATTAGTCAAATAAAATATATTTGTTATAAAAAACGTTTTGTAGACAAATTTAAATATTTTCCCTACATGAAATGCTTCAGATATTTAATTTAGTTATAAATCTTTCTATACAATCCAGTAATCTATTAAATTAAAGTATCAACATTTCAATAATCAAAAACCCTCTAGTTTTTAATAGTGAATTAGTGAGAGTTTACTGGACCATCAGTCAGCTAACTATTTAACAATAATAGTAATACAAACCTTTAAATGGTGTACAATATCAATATCTTCAAAGAGATGGACAGAATCACATTCCTCATTATCAATCTCTGCACTCTGGTGTACATCAACGTTAGTTGTTCCAGCATTTAGTTGATCATTTTTGTCCAGCAACTGAGGTGCATCTTCTGCTGATTTCAAATCTTCATACATCCTCTTTACTGCTTCTGAACTTGAAGTTATTTTCGTCTTAGCAGCTAATGGCAAAGCAGTTCTTGCCGGTCCATTTTTATCATTAATTTCCTGTAAAACTCTTGAACGAGACCTCAATGATCGTACTTTATTATGTTCACTATTCTTGTTTGGCACCACATTTTCCTGATCTTCGTTTCCACTATCATCAAAACCAAAGTATGTCACATCTTTATCTTTTTCTTTACGGGGTGATTTTGCTGGTAATTTAGATATAGCATTATCGTTTTTGCGTTTTCTAGTCTCTCTGACATTATCTTTATCATTAGAAGTATTGCTGCTTGAATTAGATACATCTTTATTGGTTTTCTTTGCAATGGCTGCTTTCTTTGTTACTTTTTTAGATGTTTTCTGCATGTCTGCATTGCTTCTATTAATAACATCTTCAAACAAAGCACTGGCCTTTATTGGTGAAAGTGATTTCCCTCTTTTCTTTTTATTGGCATTTCTTTCAGCAACTTCTCTTATAAATGAAATAATGCTAGTTTGTTTTAAATTTGTTGGGTTACTTTCAACAATTTGAGGTAGACTATCATTTTCTTGTGGAATCATATTAACATAGACATGTTTCTTTTTATTACTGTCTTCCGAACTAATAAAAGAACTTTCAACTGCAGGTGTCATATTTGCTTTCAAATATGTATTTGCTGGCCACTTAATTGGTAACCTACCAAATTCCACTCTCCAGGGGCTTGCTAATGGGTGCTTCACAGACACATTCATGCTACTATTTGCCACTGGCTGGTCATCAAAGAAACTAATATCATCTTGTAAGTTGAGAGGATCATTATTGTAAATAGCTCTCTCTATTGTCTCTCGTTGGTCTTCTGCATTCGAATATTGCGTTACAGCAACAGGGTTTAGAGATGATGGTCTTGGGGAATTAACAGGAGAGTAGTTAATATCATCATGATAACTTATTTCAACATCTGCTTCAATATCTTCCACATTAATAGGTGGGGGATTTTCATACACAGATTTATTGCCATTATTCACTAGTAGTTTGATGGCATCTAAATCAGTTTCATTTTGATTCATATGTTGTTTCCCTTGAATAACTTTAGGATCAAGGTTTTCAATTTGTGGCATAACATTTGAAATTGTTTGTTGACCTTGTATTGCATTCTGTTCCGCACTGCTAGTTGATGCTATCTGATCATTCTGTACATTTTGTACTTGTGTTTCTTTCTTATTGTTTTGATCTTTTGCGTTTTTATACATAGCCACCACTTCTTTTAAGGCAGCTATGGCTTTAGACATATTTTTGTCATAATTTTTTTTCACCACAATTGTTTTTGGTTTGGATGGGTTCTTTTTAACTACTCTCTTCTTTTTCTTCTTCTGTGGTTCCGGTTCTTCATCAGGATCAAAAGTAAATTCATAAACATCAAGTTTCTCTGCATGACCTTTAGATTTTTTGTTGTCATTAAGTATTTTAAATGAAAGACTTTTGTCTAATAACCGTTTCCCAGTTTTCAGATTCCTTGGGGATCTTTTAGTTGGTGATGTTTTAGGTTTCACTTTAAGCCTAGCTGATCTAATTCTTTTTGGGTTATTATTAGTGTCCGGGCTTATGTTATTTGACTTTTTATCTATCTTTGTTGAGACATCTTTATTTTTAATACTTTTAGTGTTTGATGGGTCTGTTTGTATTTTTTTAGCTATGGATGAATTCTTGTTTAAGGGAGTACTTGCATGACATGGCTGGACTGGAATAAACTTATTGGGGCTTATGGAATGGTCATCAAATCTAGATGGCAAACGGTGAATCCTCTTTAGACGATTAATAATTAAGCTTTTTTCAAACTCAGAATTAGGCCCTTTATCAGATGGTGGTGTAAATGTATTACTTATAAGTAACACATTAGAAGTCTGTGACTTATTAGGTGATTTGTTTTTTGATACAGATGTCCCATTCTCTTTCATGTTAACATGTTTAGACTTTGTTTTTGTTTTGGTATCTATTATTTGTTTCTTTTGACGCTCAGGCATCTTTCTTTTGGTGACAGTTGTATTGCCTACTTTGCTAGGCACAACTTTATCATTTTTAGGAATATTTTCTGATGATTTATTTATTTGATGCCCTGTTTCACAATTTCTTTTTAAAGTATCTCTATCATGATTCTCTAAAACATTTGTAACAGAACTGGTAGCTATTTTGTGTGTTGCATTGGTATTTTTTGTTTCTGAGACCTGTCTCTTAGTGATCTCCTGGACATTTTCTTGGTTGCCAATAATTTTGCTTGATGCGTGATATTTTGTTGTGGTTGGATTGTTTAGATTATTCTGACTTGTTGACAAGGTATTAAGCGCTCGATTCTCCTTGAAACGTGCTGGCAATCGTTTTTGACGCAGAGGTCTACCATTATTTTCAATGGCAAGAGAAAGTTTTGTCGGCCCTTGTTTGCTTTCAATTACAGTCTCATTGTCGTCTGATAAAGAATTGGTTTTGTCCCCTAACACTTTTCTGTTAGATTTTACAACTTTACCGGTGTTTCTAAAGTTGTTTTCGACGTCGGCATTTTCCTTTATACCTTTTGCTTTTCTCGTTCTAGTTCGAGGAGGCATGACGACTGAAGCGTCGTCGTCGTAAATAAAAACTTTATATTGAACCCACACAAAGCTATGAATTATACCTTTTAAAAGCTCTTATACACGCATCTATATATCTACTATGCACGCTTATAAATAAAATTACACTTTTTATGGGTTAGATATATAAAACAAATGAATCACAAATTAATTTTCCTTCGTTTTCGCTCGCTTTTCACAGTATTGACGTTTTAATAATTGACATTGACATGTTTTATTTGAATGTTGGTTATATGTATTGTCTATTCCTATAAAACTTACTTACACATGCGGAATATCAGATGCAGAATTCAGAGAAAGAGAAATGGATATCTAAAAATAGATGCTTACCTCACACCTTTTTCAATTTTATTCTTATCAATGTATACAGGTCTTTCAGAGGGATAAGGCTGTCGAAACATCATAATCTAGGACATGGTCTATATGTTAAATCTCTATACAGTAGTAAGTGGCATAGCGTAGAAGTAATAAATTTCTTAATATCTTTTTAAGACAGAACTTTGAAAATAGTCATCAATGGTAGTCGAATCAAATCGATAAGACACAAGTGGTGATTTTAGCATGACAGTTTGATATTCTTAAGTAGTATGTATTATTATTCTCTTTGGTAGTATGTTTATATGTTTGATATGGTAACACTAAATTCAAATATGTCGTTGATGTAACGGCCATATTTTTTAAAGTTTTGGTGTTCCGTTTCTAATTTGTGCATTTTCAACTACAACAAAGTATTTTTGCATTCTTTGTGTTCAATTTTATAGAAACGCATAAGCATTTAGCATTATATTGGACAGTAACACACGGTGAAATAAAATTTGAGATATTTTATGTCCAATCTGAATGTGAAATTTTTTTGAAAATAGAATTCAATGGTGTAACAATCTGACTACCACTTTTCAACATATCCTAAAACTATGAAATATTCGACAATAGATTGGTACTATTAAAAGTAATTCCACTTCCTTGATCATCGTTACCAAATCAACAAGGACATGACAACGCCTTACGGCTTATAAATAGTTATTTTCACACTAAGAAGATAAACTGATGAAAATGGTGGAAGAAAAGAATACTACAATAGATACGGTGCAGGTTGCGCTTCGCATCAGGCCGTTGATGCAGCAGGAGATCGAGAGAGGCTGCGATGAGTGCATCGACGTTGTGCCAGGAGGTCCTCAGGTGCAGATTAAAGATCTCGCGTTTACATACAATTATGTTTTCGCTCAGCACATCACGCAACAAGAATTCTACGACACAGCAGTTAAAGGACTTATTGGAAAACTTTTTCAAGGTAATGTAATGTTCCAGTGTAGCAGTTCTTTGAGGATATTTAAATAAATGTTTTTAAACCATGAGAAATTTAGGGATCTGTATCTAATGGTGTATATATTGTATTTTTTTTTACTTTATGCATTTTCAAATTCTGGAAAGACCAAATACGTTTACAAACAGCAATGTGACAATGTTTTGATTTTATCTTTAAGTGTAGGAAGCTTGGGATTGGTCAGACTTATAACTAAGGTAAGTAAGTACCAAAATCCAAAATAATCTTGCAGTTGGTCTCTGATTTCTGTATGTCAGATCACTTCTTTTGTATAAATATTTAAAATTTTATCTCCACATATTGGCTTATTTATGAAATGTATAATTTCAGGGTACAATGTTACTATACTTGCATATGGACAGACTGGTTCTGGAAAAACCTACACAATGGGCACCAACTACTCAGGGTCTGATGGCGATTCTACCAAGTTAGGTGAGTAACTCATACAAATAAATCAATATCATCAAAAAGTTATACTTTTAATTCATTACATGATGGAGTACACTTACCTTCAGTTGCTTCTATCAGTTGATATGGATGCCATATCATTAATAATTAGGGGTTTCTTATAAATTTGGATACACACAAGGTGATTCCAGAAAATAAAAAACTTGCACAAGCCACAATGGTGGGCCTTCTGTCTACTTTGATGAAAAAAAAAATTATTCAATGCTAGCTTGCAGCTTTACCCGCATGAAGTACTTTTCCAGGATATATTTCTTTCTGACTTACTTTATATGTATCGTTATATTATGACCGTTTTACACAAAATAATTATATATGTAGCCTAGGTGTTATTCTGATTTACAACCAATATCACTGTAAAGTTTCATCCAAATCTGTTCAGTAGTTTTTTTTTGTGAAAAAGGAACAAACATACATCTATACATCCATCCTTACAAACTTTTGCATTTATAATATTAGTAGTATATAGTAGAAACTGGATATAACGACTCTGGTTATAGAGATGTATCGGTTATATTGACGAAATTTTAGGGCCTCTACATTAATGCATATAAAAGTGTATAGTTTATAATGACTATCAGATAAAGCATCCAGATTTAATGATCCCTTCGATGTTACTATAACCAGTTTTTACTATCCAATGTTCTAGGTGTAATTCCGCAAGCAGTAGCAGATATTTTTGACTATGTTGAGACACATGAAGACAAGTTTGTATTCAAAGTTAGTGTTTCCTTCATGGAATTGTACCAGGAGCAATGCTACGACTTGCTCTCCGGCAAGGAGAGAGGACACAGTATTATTGAAATAAGGGAGGATATTAATAAGGGTGTTGTTTTACCAGGTAATCAAAGGTCTCTTTTTTTTCAGTGAACTTTATAGGTCATGGTTAGTTGAATAAACTTATTAATGAAGTCTCATATTTTCACAATGTTAAGGGAATGGCTCGTGATTAAGTTGGGCAGCTGTGTAGTAAAAATAATATGTTAAAGTTTAAGAATTAAATATGAAAACCTTATCTATAACACTGGAATATTATTTGGGGTTTATATTACCTACTTATGGTATATTCACAGGTATAACTGAGTTACCGGTAGCGTCCACAATGGAAACTATGATGGTACTTGAGAGAGGATCTTCCAGAAGAGTGACAGGTTCCACAGCCATGAACCAGGCGTCTAGTCGAAGTCATGCCGTCTTTACCATTGTTATAGCTAAGGAAAGCCGAGCTGACAAGTAAATATCTCATATAAATTTAATTGATATTATGCTGTTTTTATGTATTTTCCGCATTTTTATTTTATTTAATAGAGATATTAATATTTTATTAAACTATGACATATTTTCACAATACATTTGAAATGTTGCTTGCAAGTCAGGGGAATTCAATTTTTTTTTTCTATTTACTTTTCTATTATGATCAGCTGATTATAGTACTTTATTGTTACAGAAATGTAGCAACAACATCAAAGTTCCATTTAGTGGATTTGGCTGGTTCAGAACGAATTAAAAAAACGAAAGCAAGTGGTGAGCGTCTCAAGGAAGGTGTGAAAATCAACCAAGGACTGTTGGCGCTTGGTAACGTCATATCGGCGTTAGGAGACGGCACAAATAGGAGCTATATAAGTTACAGAGATAGCAAACTTACTAGATTACTGCAAGGTGAGTAATTGAATTATCGAGAAGCTATCCAATTTGGGATTTTGTTCAACATAATATAACATTAATTATTGTCCATATGTATGTAAATGCCTGCAGCTATGCTTGGTATAGTTTGCATTATCAAATGAATATACTCCATATAATAAAAGGTGTAAGGATTACTTATTAACTGGTCAAAACTATTTGTTTACAGACAGTCTTGGCGGCAACTCATTGACGTTGATGGTGGCGTGCGTGAGTCCTGCGGACTATAACTTGGACGAGACCGTCTCCACGCTCCGGTACGCGGACCGCGCGCGACGGATCCGCAACAAGCCCATCATCAACCAGGATGCGAAGGCCGCTGAGATCGTCAGGTATAGCACTAAAATGTTGTCAGTTGTGAGTTCTGAACATAAAAAGTAACAATGGTAAACAATGTTGAAAAATTTATATAACAGTTTTGACAGCAAAAAGTTATTTCAAAATAATTTGCACATAATTATTTATCTATTTATTTTAGGTTGAACAACTTAGTTAACGAACTACGCTTACAATTGCTCGGCAAATTACCGACAGTCAGTGAACAAAATAATGAGCAATTACAAGAAGAATTAGATAAAGAAAAAGCAAAATACGCCGAATTATTAAAGAAACACAAGCAAGTAACGGAACATCTCGGGAACATGCTCATCGAAAACACGAATTTATGCGAAAAAGCACTTTTAGCAGAAGCCGCTAAAGACAAAATAGAACGTAAACTAAATGAATTGACTGAACAATGCAACCAGACTATAGAGAATTTAAACACCACTGATAGAACAGATGAGGAGCACCAGAAGACAACAGTTGTGGACTATTTGAAAGAAATAAAAACTAGATTGGAAGATTTGCAGTCGGTGAATTTGAAGACCAATGAAGAACTGATAGACCATGAGATTAAGCTGTCATTTGTTAAGGATGACAATGAACATGACAAGGTTGATGACGATGTTCTACTGAATGAGGATCAGGCGGTATTAGAGGAGGAGAAGAGAGCTATGGGACAGGTGAGAGATTCAATTATCATTTTAATGTAAGCTGGAGTGTTTTTGCAACTGAATCCTGGGGCAACGCTTAATGCGCCAAAAAACTTAGAACTGCTCTACAAATATAATAATGTGATAGACTCTGGCTAGATGATTTGGACACTCAATAGCCTGTCAATCTGGATCAGATGACTCAATCTTTCTTGGTAGCCTTAAACGAGACGCCGATCCTACCTCTAGGACTGCGGTAGGAATAATTTTGTAGAAATAAAAAAATACTATGTTGTAATCCTGATATTATGTTCTCAAAATTCGATTTTTGAATTGATAAAACGGATTTTCTTTACTATGTTCTAAAGAATCAAAACTAACATTTTTAAATTTATTAGGTGGCACTTAACCAAGAACTGCAAGAGCTGAACCGAGCGATGGCGATCAAGGCCTCCGTGGTTCAAGCTATACTGGCGAATAATAAGGAGATGTTGGATTCTCACAACAACCTCAAGGAAAATGAAGAAAAGATTGCTCACTTGGAGAAGGAGAGAGATGAACTATTGCAACAGTTGAAGCAGACTAAGGTAAATTCCTAACATATTTTATGATCTATAAACATGTAATAATCAAGAAATTATGATGGATCTCGAGGGATTCTTAAATTCGTTTTTAGTTTATATTTAAAACTGGTACTTACCATTCGATTTTTTATCTATAATTAGCTCTAACTTCAGTTCTGACCCACCAAAGAAATTGTGAAATAATAAAATATTTAATTTTTGTTCACACCACCTACTATATAGTAAAGAACAATAATATATTGATTAAAAAAAATCTATTATTCACCAGAACAAGGATCCATCTCATGAAGAACGCCGCACGAAGATCACAAGTCTGGAGTCAGAAATTTCAGATCTCAGAAAGCGATGCCAGCAACAGGCCAATATTATCAAGACTAAGGAAAAGAATGAAGCTAAGATTGCTGCACTTAATGCTGAACTCCAAGCCATGAAAGTGACTAAAGTAAGATCTGGTCATCAATATTTATTATCTTCCAACTATATGATAGACGAGCAACCGCTCGCGTCTTCGCCCGCGCGATAAGCTTTCAGATTTGTAATATAATTAAGTAAGATTTTTCCTTTTGTGTCGATTAAAGTTCTTCTTGTTTATTAAATGATGTAAACCATGTCAGTTTTAGGTGCTTACTCTGGGTAATCAAAAGATGAATTATATTTAACGCCTCTAAGAAGATTACGCACTTTTACATTATTAACGAAGTGTTTGCCTAAATAACTGTTGCAGACATACAATAATAATTTAATATATCAGCCCTGTATTACTATATTATTCTTCCTATTTAATTTGTGTAGGTGAAAATAATAAAACAAATGCGTGAAGAGAGTGAAAAGTTCCGCAAATGGAAGGCAGATAACGAACGCGCATTATTGCGCCTGCGCACTGAAGATCGGAAACGCGCCACCGCCATGGCCAAGATGGAGTCACTCCACGCCAAACAGCAGAATGTACTTAAGCGCAAGATGGAGGAGGCAGTCGCTGTTAACAAGAGACTTAAGGTATGTATTTGTGCAATTTAGATAAACAAAGTAGCATAGCATCCAAAGTTTTGGATAGTTGGAATAGGAGTACCCCATTTTAAAAAGGCATCTAAACAGCAAAAACCACATTTTAGACAGGTTTCTATAAGGCATAAATTAACCAATTTGACTATGGTAGTAGTATTCATACTCATTTGTATCATCTTGTATAGGAAGCTCTAGATCGCCAGAAGCAGACGGCGATGAAGCGCAATGCGAAAGGTAGCGTGAAGGCGGGCGCCGTGCAACTTTACATCGAGCAGGAACTCGAGGTGCATCTGAGTATTGTGGAGGCTGAGAAATCGCTTGAGGAGTTGATGGAGTACAGGTAATACTTTTAGAAAGATATGTTTTATTAAGCACGTTTGATGATTTGTCAGTATAATAGTATGTCAGCGCTGGTGTGCCCAGATAGCAAACGGCTTATGCTTGCATAAAAATAGTGTGAATATGCGGAAATACGGTTTATAAAATTATTGGAGCACAAAAATATATATAATATTAAATAACTTTAAATTGAAATATTAAAAATTGTCGAAATGTTTCCGCCGCTGTGAGTACAGCTTTACCCTTTTTACACTGATGACTCACTATATTCTTAAAGCGAATGGATTACAGAAACGAATTGTTTAATTTTTTTTTTATAGAGCATGGATAACAGAACAAATCGAGAACCTACGTAACAGCACGGATGACGAAGCCAACAGAAAGAAAATAGCAGAGCTCGAGGACGATCTCGCGCTGCGTAAAGCACAGATATCAGACTTGCAACAGAAGATATTGACGGCCGATCAAGGTATAATCAGTATTTGTGAAAGTTTTTCCTGTAGTAAATAAGGCATTTTGGAAGTAAACAAGATAATAAACTCATTTTCTTTGGCCTGATGATGAATTAAATTGATATTGATAATTATAATGAGAGCAATGTGAGATACTGTGACGTCATGGTCATTGCGGTAGAGGCGTGCGAGGGAGATGGCACGATGACCCTACCTCGCGCAGGGCCTACTTTTGCCCATAGCAATATTTGAAATATTTATTATCTAATTTTATTTGTTGTTTTACCAGATGTCTTTTTCGTATTATTTACTGTATCATATTGCGAGAAATAAAACAAAATTACTTCTATTGCCCACAGAAAACAAATCTCGAACACAATGGGACAACATTCAATCTATGCTGGAAGCTAAAGTGGCCTTAAAATGCCTGTTCGAATTACTTGTTGACGCTAAGAGAGAGCTACAGAACCAGAGCGAGAAAGGATATCAGGCGCGTTATGAAGAGGTGAAGGAAGCTCATGACAGACTGGCAGTTGAGTTTGAGAACAGCAAGACCGAGTTTGAAAGACAATTGGCTACTGTGAAGATGCAGAGTGAACAGAAAGTAAGTGCTGTCAGTCTTTATGGGCGGTCTAAAGTTAGTTAATGTAGGTGACCTTTATATATCAACTCTTGTCTCAATTCAATGCTGGATCAGCCCAAAATACATTTTCAAATTGTAGAAAGAATTGGTCTTCGTTTTCACAACTGTTCATCGTCTTACTAAGGCGTTTCCCTTCCTGATAAGACTTTCTTGGCCATAATCCAAACCTGAGCAAATCCTGATAAAAAAACTTGTGTTTCTCAACCTGATATTGGCACTCAAGACCCCATCCAAAGCCCACATACGTTACCACTTGACAAAGAGGCGATAATTGTAATACTCAAGCTCTGAACAGATTGACACGGTATTGTTTTTCTTCCAGTTGTCAGCGCTAGTGGCCCTCCAACGAGGCGTGGTCGGCAAAGGAGATAAGAGCGAGGCATGCAAGCACTTGCAGAACGTCATACAATACCAGCAGGACAAACTAGAACAGTTCGAGGAAGATAATGTATGTCTCATCTATACATATCTGTTGTGAATGATATTAAACGCCACTTTGAATGACTCGTTCGTTTTGTGTGGTAGTTAGATGTAGATCAAATGAGTCAGATTCTAGTAATCAAGAATAATTTCTTGAGATGAAAAATTATGCTCAATTTTCTTTGTAAAGATTTTTGCGCTTTCTTTCACTATTCAAATTATAAACCAAAGATTCTCGAGGCTACGGGAATCTGGTCTCTTTTTTCATTCTTGTTTCTGGGACAAACTATAAATACGTGCAGAAATCTATAACTGAATACATATTTTATTTGCCAAAGGTTTATTACAGTATTCAAAATCATTCATAAAGTTTTAAAGAAGTTACCATGATACCTAAAGTAACACAATACTAAACTCAACATTAACCAACAGAAAAGACTAATGGACGAGTTAGAACAACTCCGAACAGCCGGCAAAAAAGTCTAAAAAGCGGACGAACAAGAAGGAGTCCGCGACGGACGCCGTGAGGAAGGTGGAATACGTAGAACCCACTGATGAAGAAGACGACGAGTTTGAGGATCGCGACAAGGACCCTGACTGGAGAGCCACACCATTATTCAAACGGATACAGGTATGAATTTTGTAGGTATGGCAGGTATGATGGTTGTAATGAAAGTTTTATGTTAGTTAGATCTAATTCTACAGCAATAACATGTTATCAGTTCTGCCTTTCTTTACATTTTGTGACCTCGGTTATTGATTTGCTATAAATTATCCTAGATATATTGTGTTCTCCAACGATCGGACACATTATTTGGCTGAAAAATAGCCAGTGGGGTAGCTTTTAATCAGATTCATAATAGCTAATAGAAATTGTAATGCGTAGGCGCAGCGTTCCCGGCTGACGATGAACTTCACGCAAGTGGCGGACACGTCGTCGTCGGTGAGCGACGTGTCGTCGCGCGCGGTGAAGCGCTCGAGCGACGGCGCGCCGCACTGCGTGTGCCGCGGCAGCTGCTCCACCAAGATGTGCGGCTGCGTCAAGAGCGAGCTCGGCTGCGGGCCCGCCTGTCGCTGCCAGCCCGCGCTCTGCAAGAACCGACGACTCTCCTCCGACACGGAGGACAAGGAGAACCAGGTAACCATTTACGACTCGTAATACGCTCATACAGGCCGACTACAAGCGTCTATGTTAGGTATGCTCTGTGCGCGATTCGATTAATAATCGTGTTCAAAAGCCAAAGCTTCGATTATACCGCGCTTATTGACCATTTAAAAGATGTTATTTACGTTACAGAAATAATTTAAAAAATTCAAACAATAAGGTTTACACGAATATTATTGTTACAGCCATCAGGACCTGAATTATCACTTGACACCACGCCGCCTTCCTACTTCGACAAACGGTAAGAATTATTCCAATAATACCCGATTCAAATTCGATCAACTAAACCATTTCGTGAGAACATAAACAGATTCGAAACGTCACAAGAGTTGTACGCAAGCGACAGCCAATCGAATACGCCTACGAGTTCCCGCCATAATGTACGTCAAAAGAGGCCGCTGAGCGAAAGGAGGGTACAAGCAAATAATGCGCAGAAATGGATGTTCGCTCTACTATTGTATAATACATGCGTAGCTCCAATGTCGACTTACTGCGCCAACAATATCCTCCAATACGGCATGGACGCCGCGAAATATAACGTCGTCTCGAACATTCTCAAATATCTCATGCGTCAGGTTAATCGATTGAATTGTAAAAACTTGCGAACTATGCGCTTACTGATATCGATATGTCGGTTTAAGTTTATCAATACATTTTTGTGTCGCCTGAGAACATCGCTATGATTTTCAATCGTTTTAATCGATTATTTCAAAGTAAATGTTAAATGACCCGTAACAGTTTCCATATAGTATAATATCTGACAACTGTTTTCTCTTCCAAAGGCACTATAAGAAGTATTCGTTCTATAAAAACTTATCGGGAATTTGGCACATATTTAAAAGGAGAGAACATTAAACCCCTCACACTTGACACTGTAAGTGCATAGTTCTGCAAAGCATTTTATGTAGATTGCGATTAGTGAAATAGTGTTGCCTTAGACTGAATAATTTACTGACATTTTATAAATTCGATTTTTAAAAACTGTCGTTAAAATGTATATGTAAATAATTTTAGTCAATATCTGTCTATGCAGTTATTATTGGTGTATTTGTATTTCATTCATTAGAGACGACTGTGTCATTTAATATAGATGTGTATATTAAGTATATTGCTATGCAGAACTATGTCATACAATAATTAGACAATACTATAGTAAAACTGCATGAACCATTATACCACCACACATCTATTTTATCAAGGATTTTTCTTCATAAACGAGGTTTAGATTACAAGTAAACTTGCAGAAGTTGAGTTTGTGTAAGGTTTTTGTCTATTACTGTGTAAATAATCATGGCAACCTGTCTTCTTGCGGCACGGCAAATCGCATTTGTATAAAATTGTATAATGCAAACTTCTGGAAGTTCTTGCGCAATATATATTGCTGCTAGTACTTGCTAGTCTACACTTGGCTTTAGAAATAATGGCGTTTGATCAATGTGAATATTTTTTACAGAGGTCACCTTGATGCCACATACGTTAAAAAGAAGAAAAGCTATTTCTTTCCCCATGATCAGGGAAATGGCGAATCCCGCGCAACAAAGGTAACCAACATTCATTTACATTACATTTCATTACTTTAATAAGCAATTTACACTAAATATTATAGAAAACGAAAGTATGTTTGTTGATTGGGCTGTAGATTGACACCACTTACATTTTTTTGGCTTAAATTTACACTTATGGAATTATTATCACAGAAAATGTTGGCGGGGTCGTTCATAATAAAATAACAGTTTGTAACAAACATAAAAACGTTCTGTGGTGACTTTGACTTCACATTTATTAAACTGAAAATTTCGGTACTTCGCAAAACAATATAACCGGTTTAAAGCAATAAAAGTGGCGCAAATCGTATACATTGTTAGTTTAGCACTCGCCTCTCAGAAGTTTTTTTAACGTAACCGCAAAACTGTATTGCGATTCCATCTCATAAATTAAACAATAATAATTAAGATAATACGTATAATTGGCGCACTATTTATTGCTCCATTAAAAACTTTTATTTTATATTGTGTTTTTTGTTACGGATGTTAATTCCGGGTTGTTATCGAGCATTATTTACATGCATTTTTGTGCACGGGTTTTTAGAAAATTCTAGTCAAATTATTTGTTTTTATGACTGCTTCGGTGGCGTAGTTGTATATGGCTATGACTGCATTGTTGAGGTCTCGGGTTCGATTCCCGAGTAGGACAAAGGGTTTTTATACTCAGTATCAGCATGGAGTCTAGTTTTGTGCTCGCCCCTTTACGTTGCGGGACGGAATACACACTGCGGAAAATACACACGTTGTGCCTCTGCCGACCCCTTCGGGGATAAAAGGCGTGATTGTGTGTAATAAAATAAACAGTTTAATTTATTCCAACATATTATCATATAATATCAATATAAATCTATTACGTGTTTAGTAATATACATACATAAATCCAATACTCTTGACTCTAAGTTGTTAATCGACTGGTAAATAACCTAAATGTCTTATAACTAATTGCACAATAAATCTAAAATAACTAAGATTCTTCCACTCATTCTGCCAAACGTTTTACGAACCTTATCTTTATATTAATATTGCTTTCTCTTTCCAGACTGAATAATATTCGTATATCAGCAAGCCTGACTCCTCTAAGTGAACTCAAATTGACAATGTACCACGCAAGTGCCTTCGATTCGAAATCTTGTCCATGATAACTAAATAAAGTGTATAATGTATTACATATAATTTTAGTATAAAGAATGGATTTTCGTGTCGCCATTTTAAGTTGATTGAAAATCTTGTCTGCTTATATTGACTTATTTTATAAATTTGAAGAGTAGATCTCTAAATGAATAAAGTAATATTTATTGTAAATGTTGTTTTTTTTTAAGCAAATTCTTGGTATTATGGGGGATTTACACATGTATTTCCAAAAAAAAAATGCTGGTATTAATAAAGACCTGCTGCAGTCTTTTGGATTTAATAAATTAGATATGTAACGACTTATGAGTTCCTATTTATTTTGTTTTAAATATAGCTTATTGAACTACTTAACCAATAATTTAAACATAGCATTCGCTAACGTCCATACCACGTTGAAAACACCGGTTCTCGTCCGATCACCGAAGTCAAGCAACGTCGGGCGCGGTCAGTACTTGGATGGGTGACCGCCTGGGAACACCGCGTGACGTTGGCTTTTTTGCATTTTGTTTCGGTAAAAATTGTGTACACTTTTACATATTTTAAGAATGTCATTAGCTTCGCACATTTCCGGCGATTATCAATTGTTTCATGGCATTTTGTTGTGAATAACTGTTTCTAAACAGCTGCAATCAGAAACATCCTTAAATATTGGTAACTTATTGTTCGTTGTACTCGCATTGTTCACTGGGGATATTAACATATTTTCTAAAACGGTAAAAATAATATATTTATTGAGTTTTTAAATCAATTCTCTCCACAACCACCAAAGGTTCATGTCCAGTTATGCAAAATGTGTGAAAACATTCGTGTCTACGATCATTCATAAAAATCGATTGGTAACTCAATTTACGAATTACATTCTCATTCTCACCGAACGTTTAGAAAGTCTGACGATGAGTCATGACACATCGTGATATAATGATAAATTTTCATAATATGTAAATTTAGAAAATATATTTTAGTATATTATTCAATGTTAAACGCTCTTTTTACAGTATTAAACATTATATTAGTAAAAATAATTACAGAATACAATTTTAGACAATTTGACTACGTGCAACCAGAGAGAATAATTGAATAGTCGCCGCATGACATATTATCTTCTCTTCTAACAGCCTGCCTGCGCAGCCGAATATTTCCGGAAACACCCGATGTCATCGGCTAGGATAGCGGCGCGTAACAAAAAGTCACCTGCCTGCAGCCCCGATGGCATACCTAGTCGTATTTCAATAAAACTGCAGTTCTCACGTCTCGGTTCGATATCCTGGATGGGTGAAATGATAATCGATTTTTGCGCAATATGTCTTGTATCGATTCCGGGCGGACCATGGGCAATATAAATTACTTAACATAAAAATTACTTCATTACTATTTTGCTAGGCAGTACATGCCACAAAAAGCTTTCTGTGACTTACTTTATAAATTGCTCGCGACTCCGCCCGCGTAAAAAAGGTTTTCCGGGCTAAAAGTCCCGCTTTATATTTTTCCGGGATAAAATGAAGCCTTATATTTTAATTTAGTCCTCCAGCAATGCATCGGTGAAAACTGCATTCAATTCCAAACAATAGTTTTTGCCTAAGGCGTGTACAAAATTCATGCTTCAGACTTGATAAATAATATTGAATGTCACAAAAAAAATTATCAGTACTACATTTAGCAGACAATCAGTAGCGTAGCTTGCCATGATGGTCCCAATATTTATATTTGTAGGGAACTTTTCAGGGTAGTGCGAACTTTTGGGCGCCCACTTAGTTTAATGTATGTATGGGCCAAGAGGGGGCCCGGTATCACTGATACGGCGGTAGCTACGCCCCTGCAGACTATTACATAAACTTCCTAAAAATCATGTAGAAAATATAAAGACATAATAAAATATTGCTTTAATCTGTGCACCGAATCTTACTAATAAAAGAGTTTGCTAATGGTATTATATTTTATATCCGCCCGAATAGCGACCACCGTACACAAGATGTTAAAACCTGCCATAGTAAGCCACGTAAGTGTGTCGCGTTCCTTGATCAGCCTGTGTATATCCTGTTCGAACAGGCCGACCTAATTGTGTCGACTGCCGTGGGGTAATCATCTTTCATCAGTCGACATTCTATTGGACCCCATTCCACTTACCATTAGGTGCATTGGTATAACTCTGCCTTACTCGCATAAAAAAACTCATCCACTGCTATAAAATACGTCCATTGACCGTAAAAGTATACCCCAATGATCACTAAGAATTACACACGAGTGCTTGCAATTTCTAATGTTAGAGGTCAAACTAAAGACCAAAGTATATTTCCAATACCGAGGCGTGCACCAAGTTTCATTGCAAAGTTCATAGTCATTTCGTTCTAGGTTACTAGGTCTCTAAACGGTCTAGCTTTACACACGATTAAGGTCGCCATTCTGGATACTTAATATATTATTATATTTTTAGGATTTGAAATATTGAAACGTCTACTAAACCTTAAAAAGGATTCTGTTATTAATTTGATAATTTTAGTATTAATAAAATATTTTTTTTATTATGTCTCGATCTAGACTTTGATCTAGGTAACTTTAAAAAAATTAAACAATATCTGGACTCAACTAAAATACATTATAATCCATCAAAAACATAAATAAAAATTGTAGTTCCACAAAAATCTTGTCTCTACCTTGTAGAGTCAACAGGAGAAACTTATTTTGCAAAACTTAGCGGCTTTGATGCTGACTCAATGATTTCGTGATATGTGGCAGACACCTTGACCGATTCCGTGAGCGTGTCCTGACTCCGCGTCATTGTACGTTTTATATGACTCAAACGAAAGCACGCTGCGCCTCTACCAAGCCAATCGATCGACACTGCTCGTCAACTCGATCGAACAACTTGTATCGTGGAAAATTATTGTGGAATTTTAACTGTTCGAACAGCATTATTTATTACTTGTTTACGTTGTTTACTATTAATATTTAAATCTTATCGGAGTTGTATGTCGCTTGCTAGCAAATCATGTCATTTGAAACAAGGTCGTTCTTCTTGTCAGTTCCGTTCGAGAACCCAAAGTAGCGTCTGCGGCACGTTTCGCCACGAAGAAAGGCTAGAGGCTCGCTTTCGTTGTTTACGGGAGAAATCTCCGACCGGTCGCCGTAGTCGACTGTCGAGACAGCGGGTTAGTGCCGCGCGACGCGTCGTCCAACCATCACGTCGGATCCACACCTCGCGTGTTGACGTGCCAAACATTATTACGAGCCCTCTCGACCAGTGTCCTGTGCTGTGTATGTGAAGAAAGATTTTTTGTTACAAAGTGCGTCTACCTGTCCGGATTGTTTTTCAGTATACCGGTACGTTTGAAGTTATATCGTATTATAGCGGTATTATTTAGGGACGCACGTCTCACCACAACGCGGTGGTCTTAGACGCCTCTTACGGTGGTAAACATACAACTGGTAAACTTTCCATGCGGTTTTAAACTAACTGTACAAGTTGTAATTATCAGTTAACCTGGTTTGATACGAGTTTCATTAATAGACTTTTAGATTGTCTATCTCTATGCAGCGGTTCATCTATACTGAATGTATAGATTGTTTTAATCAACATTTTTTATTTATGTGTAGCCGAGTTAATAGATACATGTTCGAACGATCATGAAACATTACTTTCACTGCGAACTGTCCAGCTTATGTTCCTAATTAATACCTAACCATGATTCACTTTGACATGCTGCAATTAGATGTTAAAAGCATTCAGAGTCTGGAGGCTTGATTCTATGAATAAATTTGTGTTCAAATCCTATATGTATGATTTTAAAATGAATTTTATTTTGCACTAGGTACGGCAAAAGAGCAGAATCGCGTGCGAACCTAGGCATTATATAATAGAGGATCTTAGGTAATAAGTAGCTGCTAGTTGCTACTACAATTTTCACTTCCTAATTCTTTTATAACAACAATATAATTAGGTGGATATTTACGTGAGTTAACTGTCAGTTACAAAAAGAGAAGGTGTAAAAAACATACGAGGAATGTTTATTACGTACACACACGCGGATATAATATAAAAAAATATTAAGTCCAAGTCTTAGCTTAACGAAGTATTTAAAATGAAAGGGCTTCTTAGAAAATATTGCTGCTCAGGCATAGAGATAGAATTATCTTTTAATATGTTATAATATAATCTAATAGTTATTTAAATAATTTCTCTTAAGTAATGCAACGAAACAATGCAGCGAGTCGAAGTTCTAACTAATCCGCATCATCACCATCTGCGCATACGCAAATCTCTATGTAGAGCCTTTTTTGTAGACGTTTGAGTACCTTCACGTCTGCATTCCATGAAGCTAGTAACCATCTACATACAGCTGGAAATTGTAAAATATTCTTGCCAACCCATTTACATCTATATTTCCTACCTAATAAGGGGTTTAGTCCATCTCGTATATGTACAATGTACATAAGCGGACAAACGCTGTTAAGCGTAAACTTTCTTACTAGAAGAATTTTAACTGCTTCCAAAACCCGTTTAACATTAAAATATTTTTATAGAAATTCTAAGCTGAAAGTAAATTAAACTACATTATTTTTTATTGCTTTATAAACTTCGCGACATGATACGGCGGGGATAGAAATCAATACGTTAATCGGTGCATTAGCTGACCATTTCTGATTTAAGTGATACCTCAAATGATACTCGTATGGAAATTATTATCCTTATTAAAGTATTTTTAGAGGTCAACAAATAAGTAAACGAGTTTGACTTGTATTGAAAAATATAAATACTGTATATATATTATCAAAAACAGTTTAAACTCACCCTGAAGAGTTTGTTTGAACGACCTAATCTCAGGATCTCATTACCTACTTTTTTTACTAGCTACATTAAAGTCTAGCAGTTATATCTGTCGTATAAGATAGAGCGAACCAATAGCAATATTGGGATCTATTTCATCTCCCGAATTTCATCCGTAATATTTTTTATCAAAACATTAACTTTGATTATAAAACCTTCAAATTATAACACAAATATACCATTAAGTTGTCCCTCTTATCAAATTATGTATATCTAAATCTAGAATGAAGAATCATAATAAAAATGTACATAAATAAATTTTAATTTAAAAAATCATACATTAAGTGAATTCGATTAAGGTAACGTAATTCTTAATCAAATATCATATCCTCAATTTAAGATAAAGGCAAGTCATCGCATTTTTTCCATAATTTATTTTTTAAATTTATATTTTACTCGCTTCATTGCTTTTGGTGCATTTTATTTTTCTTAAAACAAATATATTTCACGTTGCAGAGAGCACACACTAGGTCTGTTATAGTCATCAAAAAGTATTAGATCAACAGATCTAGATATAAATGACATAATCTAACACATGGCTAGGCAATTACATATTTTTAAATAGGTACGTATTTAATTTTGAACGACTTTGGCTGCCTCGGTGGCTTAGTTGTATCAGTACGTCTTCAGTGCTGAGGTCTCGGGTTCAATCCTTGGGTCGGGTAATGATATTTGTTTTTTCTATTCACTATGAACCCTAAGTTTAGAATTAGATCCCAATTTGTAGATAGGCTCGCCCGCTATCACATTATGGGACGGTATACACACCGCGAAAAGTGGGTGTACCAGTTGCACGTCTGCTTACCCCTTTGGGGATAAACGGCATGTGTGTTTGTGGGAGAGTTTTTTAATCCATTAATGACATTTTGTTAATGAAGCATATAAAATATGTTATTTGTGTAAACATATAATCAATAATTGATATAAAATAATCGTATATTTTATTAAACAACTTTCTACGTAATAATATTAAAAGATATTTTATATTAACAGAGTTGCATGAATGATTTTAAATCGGAGTTTTACGATACACATATTTATTTTTACAAAAATTATAATTCACAAAAACATCCTAAATATCGAAGAATATTCCTGTGATAGAAGCGTATCATTCTTTCATTAGTTTAAACTCTACACTCAATTACGTTCGAAGAAATAAACCAAAATCCTTAAACGATATTACATACATACATTTCGTTAATAATGTCGCGGTGCATTGTCTTATAATCGGTCACTATCTGGCGCCTGAGAGAAATAAAGATCTGGTTAAATGTACTGGTAAATACTAATACTGCATTAGGGTTGGCGAAGCAAGAACTGCCAGCACGCTAGCAACAGTTATTGCTTAAATATTTATACAGTACAGTACGAGAGATGTCTTGAAATAAATCGCTGTTTATTTTCTGTAGTCTGCGATTTCGCATAGAAAACTCCTTTTTAATAAATTCTAATATATAACTATACGATTTAAGCCCTCCTAATGGAATACTGCGGTATAATAATTTTGTTATTATCATTTATAGCTTCTTATTTGTTATTTCACTAGATATATTATATTATGATAAAATATGCGTATCATAAGAACTTTAAAAGCATAATATTTTTAAAAGCAAAGTAGTCTAAAAAATATGTTTGTATTTATCGTTAGCGAACTTAGTCGTATGACTCTACCGCTCTTTTATAATAGTGTATGCCTGTGGATCCACCCTCGTGAACTAAATCTCCCGAGATTAAGAGGAGTCTATAGCGCTCAGTAGTAATGTACCTACAAGTGAAAAAAAACGTTTTAAAGTTTCTGAGTTTAGCGCATTCAAGCAAACTCTTCACCTTAATATTTAAAAATAAAATTAGATATCGATTATGTCTAAATTTTCTGAAGGTGTACACAGGCGAAACCCTAAATCTTATAAGCTATTAACATGCCGGCAGTGTGCAGTTGATTCTTAGTCAAAGCCTCCGGCTACGAATTTAAATGTAAATGTTATGTATGCGCGAAAATCTGTAATTTATAATAATAATGTAAGGTAATACTTGACATCATGCGAGTCACACTTTCGACTTTTAGTTAGACTGTTCTCTCTAGTTACAATGATACTATGTATGTTAAGTAGAAACTATGCTGTTGTATTTATGATCTCTTTATATTTTATGATGATTTGTCAAAGCTATATTTGCTTTAAAATTTGTATTTATATTGTATTGAATTTTAAATTAATTAAAAGGCTAATACTATGTTAACTTACTAAGTCTGACTAGACTACTACGCCTTCTGCCTTGTGGTATGGAGTCATTTAAAGAATTTCGTCACGGTGTCTCCTGCCTGTCGTAATAGGCGACATGAAATAAAGCTACCGGGAGTTATGGCCGTGCAGAGGGGAATGCGCGGCCTTAGTTCGATAAATGGGTAGAGGTCCTCTGAGCCTCAAAGAAGATTAGCCGCGAAGCGACTTTGTGCAGAGACGGTTCCGGCGAATTCGGATGCATTCTTGATTCTCCGGAATAGTCTCACGTGCGCAGAAAAAGGCCACCGGAGATTTTAGTCAGTATGCCGGCATAAAATGTGTAGGGACCCCACTGAGAGGAAGTTTAGATGAAATCCGGGTCGGAAGGCGGATGACATAACCATTCTTCCGCTACCCAGGTTCAAAAATGACATTCATAACATGGATTTTTACTGCGGGACACAAAAAGAACTACTGCGTCTTAATCCTGGTGGTCAAATTCGGAAATTATATATTAATGAGAAAGTATTACTAAAAGTCGCAACTAGCAATATACATAGTTCTAGAATTTGTGTAGATACAAAACAAAGATTTATTGCCAAATTATCACCAAGTCCAATATCGTCGGACTAAAAATTCTTAAGGTATTAACACAGATTACAAACTGTGGTACTTGGAAGTGTTCAGTCAATAAATCCAAACATTTGATCATCAGAAAACATTTTATGCGTGAAAGCTGCCTTTGAAGGTGCGTCTTAGTTTCTATTTACTTAAAGTGAATGTTGTTAGTCTCCAACGCTTAGCTCTTTTCAAATAAATCTTCGTTACGAAATGTCAATCTATATTTCTTAGGTAACATTTTGGAGTTTTATGGCACTTTCTAGCTAGATTAATTATTAGGATTATAGATTTATTATCAATATATGTTTATTTGATATCATTTATTGGGATATAATTTACCTGCATATTATTAATTAAGTCAATGAAATTTCTTAGACATAAATCGCCCTTGCGCAAAGTCGAGTTTTAGATGCAATTATCATTATTGTAAAGCGAAATTATAGTAAATATACTTAATATTTGCTATAAGTGTTCGCTTAGTATGATCGAACTCGGTAAATATTAATTATATTTTGAAATTACAGCATTGTTATAAAATAAAAAAAATATATTTAAATGCTTTATTCATCACGTAGGCGAACATAGTTGCACTTATGATTAGTCAAGGTACATGAGAATATTTAATTATTACTTAATTAAATTAGCTTATATAAAAAAAGGCAATTTATATTGAAAATAAAATAAATGAAAAATATACTTAGTAAACAAAGAAGCCAGCTCGGGCTGGCAGGGAAGAAGAAATCAGTGAATTAATAATTATGTTTTCCGTTTACATCGCGTTATCATATGTTGTCAGTGTTTAATTAACATAAAAAACGTGATCAAGTTATTACAAAAAAGATTGGACATAGTCTTTAAATCAGCCGTTTGAGCGGAGTTTACACCTCCGAGAGCGATCTCGCGAGGATGCGAATCCTTTGTGCTACATTGCCATACTCAGCAATTTGTGACCTGGGAGTCGAACCTAAGATTTTTCATTCCAAAACCTATCAATGGCATAAGTCACAATCTCCAAAAATGAATGCATGGTATACATCAGTTGTAACATGCGTACTTAAAATGCTTCTAAATACATTCCTAAGGCTTCATATTCAAAGTCACCTGAGCCAACAGAAAAATATCGAAATGAATCGTTCACCGGCCTCGATTGTTGCGCCGTTCCGTTTTACTCATAAAGCCATATTTATTTACATGTTAAGTCATAGAGAAAACAAGTGGGTGGTCTTTGGAATTTTTATTTTTATTATGTGTCATGCAAAAAGGAAAGGATAAAATATATTAGTTTTTCTGAATACGTTAAATAAAATATTTTGTATTAAGATTATTATATTTATAAGATTTTTATCGATAATGATGCCCGCAGCTGCTGTTTATTGTATTTTCGTAATAATGTCCAAAATCAAAATCTCGACGAACAGCCAAAATAATAATTGAATTCATCCTAAAATAGTCCTAACAAACAAACTTCCTTCGCCGATCGAATTAAAACCCTATTCATCGGTTGTGCGTAATATATTCAGAGATTAACAGAGCTCAATAAATTCGCTGTTAATAATATCTTTACAATAATATAAAGACTGTTTTTATGCAAATAGCTCCCAGCTTTGATATGCGCAGCTGACCCCTGTTTTTAAAGGTCAACGCAACATCCTGGGAACATTCGTGTGACCATTCAACGGCTTATTTAGTTGATGTTTTAGTACAATCTAGTTTACAAATTGGTTCTGTCTTTGTTATATAGTTCTCAAGGTATTGCATGGTGTTCAGTATTACAATATAATTTAACAATTATACAAATGTTAGAAGTAAATAGTGGTAGAGGTCTACTCAGACTTTTCTATAGCATGAATTGTTGTTTGACTGTCAGTACGACTATCTTACAGAAAATTGCTGCGAAGAGTTGGATTTCAGTTTCGTATAATGTTTTTTTCTTTATTGCTTTGAATGACCAGACGAGTTTGCTGTTCGCCTGATGGTAAGCGATATGACTGCTCATAAATAGTAGAAACCAACACCTTTATCCAACACCTTGAATTACAAAGTATTGTTTGGTATTCCACCGCGCTCGCCATCCTGAGGCATGAGATGTTAAGTCCTATTATGTGCAGTAGTTAAAGATATATTCCAAATATCCCTTACCTTTTAAGTAATATTCCTTTTACTATGACTGTTATCGTGTTCATGATTCTTCTAGTATTTTTAGTGTTTGCGGGTAGTAGACAGTACTTGCATGATCAACATGCATGCTGGCCTAAAACCTTTTATTTGAACTCTACATAATAACTTTTAGATAACTATTAACAAATTAATGGTCACCCACACAGAATTAATAATTCATTGGGCCGACACGCATTACAGACCAATACAGCGACAAAAAATCGCACGACTACAATGCGGATAAAACACGAGAATGCACAGATCGCCACCATTGTGCATTATTTGTGTCAGATGCGGCAGGTTTTGCACCTGCCGTGTCCAGGAAGTGGTGACGGACATTCTCAATCTTAATCGATGATTGCTGAGCACCAACCTGTTATTATATCCTCTTTAATCGCTTCTTATCTATACTAATTATAAAGCTGAAGAGTTTGTTTAAACGCGCTTATCTCAGGAACTACTAATCTGATTTTGATTTTTTTCACTAACAGGAAGCTACATTACTTCTGAGTGCTGTAGACAAATTTTTCTCCCGCAAAATATTTACCCTGTAAAAAGATATTTACACAGACGGAACCACAATCTAGTTTAGTTATAAAGTCAGTTCCCTGTACATAATATAAAACCATGTTTATGTTTATACGTTTTACGTTACTATTAAACAGAAGTAATGTTTTCTGATTTATTATGTAAACCAAATAAAAAACAGTAAACAACTGGATTGATAAGGGAAATAATCCGTTGTTTAGGTTCGATTATATTCTATTACGCGATTAAACATTCGAAAGTCGATAACACTGTGAAAATAAATTATCACAGCCAAGACAAGTTAATCATCAGACTTTAATGACACTTTCTCCGGCTAATCAAGTAAACGATATGTAAAATAGAGAAATGTTTTCATTACCTATCCTCTGTCAGGTGAATGTTAAAAAAATCGTATACGTACGGCTCTTTTGGCGGGAAAAGAACGCGTGCCTCCTACCACTGTTTGTGAGTGTAAAGGTTATGTTAGTTTCCCTAGTAAGGTGTCGACACTCGGGAGTATAGCATCATAATCCGCTTAATATACAATGCAGTATAGTTTGGGTGCTACTAGCAAATATTGTAAGCCCATTGCCCATTCGTCTGTATTTAAAATAAATAAATAATATAAAAAATGAGCGAGCATTGAACCGAGTCCCCAACCCTAAACCGGCATACCGAGTAACATCCGCGGTGGCCATCTTCAGCGCATATAGGTAGGCCCCGAGCTATCCTGTTGCACTAAGATAGCTGCGCGGATCTTATATAAAGCTGTGATATTGCTTTTAAAACATTTATGTTTTCCTTCATATGAATCTTAAGTTCAGGGAGAGTTGAGGTTGCTGTTGTTAGGATATTTTCGACGGATAGTGACCATTTTACAAAGGTTTAAAAACCACGCAATAGTGGCCGATCTGACAGTGTATATACGGTTTGAAACCAACTGGCGTCCCTCATCTATCATCAGTCAAAACTTTCTGAAGCCTATTCCACTTACTATCAGGTGCAGTACTCAGGGGCTCGCATAAAAAAAAAATAGATGGTCGTAAAATCTAACTCTTAGAGATATGCATGAGAGTATGTTATGCTAATCCCACTTCCTTATAGTATAGTTGTAGTTGGAAGCTAAAATTATTTTATGTTATAATTAGATAACTAAATTCCTTGAAAATATATAACGAGTAGTTTACATATGCATAAAGTTGAGAAGTATTTGTAAATTATACTTTTTTTTATTATTAGCCTTAGCTTTACCAATACGTCAAAGAACTCCTTCACCTCTTTAATAAGTAGAATTAAGATCAAAGATGTATCATGAGGTCCAAATCGGATTAATGGGTCGCGATTTCGTCTGTTAGCTGTCATAATTCACGACGAACGGATGAGATTCAAATCTGAAAGATATCAATGGGACCCTGTTACAAATTTTATTTATATTTAAAATAAAACCTGTTTATTCCTTTATCACCTTAACATGTAAAACCGTTCATAACTTCCAATATTATAGGGGTTTGAACCTTTTTGGTAACGACCGTAAATTTGGTTCACAACATTAAAGATAATTCCATTCCACAAAGTGCAATTCGAGAGCGAAGCAAAGAAAATAATACAACAAAATTCCACGGAGTAACGTGATAAGATTTTGCAAATAGCCTTGAACTTGATAATTGATTAAAACATCGATCTAATTTGTGTAAAAAAATCGATTTTAATTTGTGATTTATTCAAATATTTTTAGAACATACTTTGGGTTGTACATTACAGCTTTAATACCCATCACTTTAACGTACATTCGATAGGCAATAAAATCACGTAGAGGCGCGATTTAAAACCATTAGCAATGCGAATCGGTCTGATTTTAAGGGTTTGAGATCACTGCGTCAAATCGATTTTCTAACCTCAAAAGAATCGCTTTAAACGATCTCCAGTCATGCCAAGAACCTGTTGCGCTCTGTTTGTTCTCAATAGCGGCAGATAAGGGATCTTGGTTGATAGACAATCCAATTTATTCCACCCTACGTGTACGTATATAATTTGTAATTACGTGTAACATACAAGCTAATAACCTTAAGCAACACGATAGGTTCAAAGGCATTCCCTTTCGCAGGAACTCGTCGATTATAAGTTAAATTTATTATTAGATTCTAAGTTTTTTCTTTTAAATTGTAATTAATTGATTTATTTCTTGATTCCGAGTTTTTCCTTTTCTTAATTAATTGCAACGGGTTCTATGAAGGCGTATCCTCGAGCTAACGGTCTTGAACAATTAGTTCCATACTTGACCAGGCGCGAGTATACGCAGTAATATGCAAAAAATTATAAATAATCTCTTTAAAAGCAAAATTTTGGGACTTATGTAAAGAAAATAACTACCAAAATATTCTCTACTAAATTACCTATCTAATAGAGTTGGATACAAATTTAACGATGTGTACTTTAGGATGTGTTAATGCATTGTGGCATTTTCAACAACAAATTAACAAAATAATATCCACATTCTAAAAAAAATTCAACAATCAAAGTAACGTATTCGAGAAATAACATGTTTCATATTTTTATATGTATTATAATTTTTTAAGAAGATAGTTTCTAAAAATGCGGTTAGCGGGTCGCATTACTGAAGGCACCGCTTTACACAATTCAAAACTTTATTTTATAATGTTTGATATATAGTTTGATATATAGTTCTGCCTCGGTGGCGTAGTTGTATTGCACGTCCGGTACAATAGCGCTCTGAGGTCCTGGGTTCGAATCCCGGGTCGGGCAAAGTGATATTTGGGTTTTTCTGCTCAGTACCAGCCCGGAGTCTGGAATTTGTGCCCAATATGGCGATAGGCTCGCCCCCTATCACATCATGGGACGGAATATACTTGGCGAAAAGTGGGTGCCCTAGTTGCGCCTCTGCATACCCCTTCGGGGATAAAATGCGTGATGTTATGTATGTATGATATATAGTTTTGAATTTAGGCATATGCATTAAAACAATTCCTCTTTTATCAAAGCATTAAAACCGGATTACACAATAACAAAACATTCTAACACTATGCAAATGGAGAACATCGTACGTAGTTAGAACAATGCATTTACACAATAAGTTACAAAACGTCGCGGTGACCGATTAAGCGAGAAAAACTAACACATTGTAAACACGTGGGAACAACTACATGTGCCAACTATGAGAACAGGGACGCAATCAGTAATTAGTCAGGCCTAGATTTTCTGTAATCAGTTGCAATATGATGGAAAGGAATTAGGCCTCTCTGAAGTTAAGTACTTCTGTTCCTTCGTACGTGAACACACGAGCGAGTTACTAAATGCTTCCTTAGCATTTGTAATTAAAAAAAAACTTCACGCGTCTCGTTTTGCGCATAATTAAAACATTTATAGGACCTATATGTCCCGTCAATTTAACTGTAATAAGTTTCGTTTATTACGTCAAGGAGTGATTTATATAGATTTTAGAACATACGGCACAAATTACGTGATATTCCCTTCGACGCAATGTTCAGTTAATTTCCAGTGATTCGATCAGCTCTAGCTGCTTAGTAATAATTTAAAATAAACTCTAATGAGTATACGCTATAGCCTATATTTTGTTGTTTGTTCAATTTGCTGCGATTGAATTTACTTTTAAATTAAACTATATACATGTTTAATTTTCCTAACTTGGGCTTTCATTATAGCTATAAGTTAAATTACTATAATTATTGTATTCATAGTGTTAAGTTTGCTGGAAATCTAATAAATAATAATATTAACAAAACAACTTTAACCAAAGTATATAATGTTTAATCTTCTAAAATTATACCGAATAGATGAAACATCACAAACTAATAAAGGTTTAAACCACTTAGAATTCAATTATTTCACAAAACAGCATAATGTATTCATGTGAATAAATCAGTTGGAATATTCAATGTGTGATTAGTATAATGAATATGAACATAAAAGTAAAGTAGATACGGGCTTTATCGGGTTGCTGCGGTGATGGAAAAAATATGTGGTAAAGTTACGTCATTCTCCTAATATAGGTCATACTTAATATTTGTTGTTAATAGCCTTATATTATCCCACCGTTGGGGCTGGAATTTTAGGCTTTTTATAAAGAAAAGATTGCCTTCGATCCGCAATTACCTTACTACGAGTTGTTGTTTTATTCGAAGGCATATCAAAAATCCCTCAGCAACTTCAAGGTTATAATTATCTATACATATTATAAAACAAAGTCCCTTTTCTGTCTGTTTGTATGTTATCGATTTTCTCAAAATCCACTAAACGGATTTTTATAAAATTTGGTATGGAGATAGTTTAAGACCCTGGGAGGTTACTGGTTAAATAATAGCGGGACTTTTATCCCGGAAAACTCGTTCACGCGAACGAAGCCGCGAGAAAAAGCTAGTTTTACATAAAAAATGTTACTTTGCAATACACGTGATATAACTGTGGATCCTGTGGCACGGCAAAATTTCAAGAGAGGGAGAAAGTATATATTTAAAAACTTGTATTAGGTATATACTATATGCATGTACATATGATTTTTTTTTAATCGAGGCTACGAAAGTAAGGAATGATGTGGTTTTAATATTTCTTTCGGTACGTGAAAATATTAACCATTTAACAAAACTCAAAATATTGAGATTGTGTTAGATTTGTGCTACTTAAAGAGTGAGATATCGCTGACGTCTTAGTCTTGTATTAAAGAAGTTTCACAATTAACCATTCTGTAGATAAAATAGGCTTAATACACATGTATATAAGGTTTATAATGATACAATAAATGCTATATCTTAGGAGCATCATTCCGACTGCAATACGACCATAATTATAGCAAAGTTACTAAACGGTGTGCATTAAAGAATGCTTAGCTGATTGCGCGAAGACGTTTTATTGAATAACTCTGAGTTATTATAGGAAATCATTTGTATGATTATTATGTGAAATAAGGAACTGTGTGCAATATTTATAAGTTTATCCTTAATGATAGTGGCGGGATAATTCTAATTTCTCAACTCTATTCTATTGTATATTAGTAGCAACTATTGACGTACATTCTATAGACACGAACGTCCATATAAACTATTTCTTCAAAATCTGAACTAAATAGCAACCAAAACGTCACTGTTATAATCTATTTATTCACTAGAACAACAAATAATTTTACTTATTTGACTAATATTTTTTATTCACATCCAGGTTTACAATTAGACTCGAGTTCTTATATTATGAGCGTCACTCCGTACAACAACACGCTGTCAATATTGAAATCATACCTAAGTCAGGTGTACAGATTGCAGTACAGTTGAGTCAAACACAATGAGTGTACGGAACGACAGATCTAGTACGTAGTACATATATATCGATGGTAGCAATAATATAATTTAGCAAAGAGGAATTAGCCTCCAAATCCAAATAATAATCTCGAAAAATATTGTTCGAAATTTAAAATCTAGCAAGAACAAAATGCCACTCGCTCTACAAAACTTTAAACAGCCAATACCATTGTAATACGGCACATGTTTTCTTTGTGGTAAAACAATGGTAGTTTCCAATATCGCGTCTCGGCATTATGTGTAAAGTGTAAAGAAATCGGGCTGAATCATCTGACGGATTTCACGCCTTGACAATATGCGATGTGAAGCCAACTGAACGAGCGACGGCGGGTTGGCCTGGATACAGATCTATAGCTAGATTACATTAAAATAAAACCACTTTACGGATTTTATTCGTGATAATGGATTTCGTGATTTACACGGCCCCATGACCATGAAAGCAAAGTCTTCGAAACCTCAGGAGTAAGAATTAAATAAGTATTCAATGGCTATTTCAAGCCCAATTGTGGACACATTAAAGAACAATTATTTTGAACAATATATTCCTGTCCAATAAGCTCGAGATCCTATAACAATCGGTTCATATATTCTTATACAAAAAACTAACAAACAATAACATATTTAGGGTCCTAACTAAGAGATATATAACCAGTATTTTGTATACAAATAGGTTATTACTAAGTAGGTTATTTTAAGCATATTATACGCAGTTTTTGTAATACTTTGATTTACATTCATTTCCATCAAAGCATAAGTTTATTGTTAATTAATGACTGTTAGTTATAATTATGTATGCAAAATAGAGTATACCGAATACGCGACCTACCAAATAGATTAAAAAAAAGTAAAACTTGAGATATCTCCGTACGATTATACGTGAAGGATGATTCAGTGCGTGAGTGTTCCCTTGTACTACCTACCCTTTATGATGCTTTAGAATTTCCCCTTATACAACTAAAGCTTTATGAAGGTGTAACACAGAAAGTTATAGAACTATATTATCAGTCATGTACTATACAAATGTATATATGTCTTCGATGGACTTCGACTCCAAAGATATAGGTCACACTTAGTTTAAGAGGTGATTTATATTGCTTCAATTATTATTTCATATTTGTAGTCTTAAATTGAATGTAACTAGTCATATAATTGTTAAATATGTTATTTCTTGAAATATCCACTGATATCTAAACAACTGCAATGCGCAAGCGCCGCAACAATACATGAAACGAGTTTCGCCTCAAATGGTCACTTTCTTTCACCTTAATAGCAAATTTATTACTTATTCTTCAGTGACCCACTGTTTTGAAGCGCTCACACATTATAGTACATAAGAGTTATTTTTAAACATATACTTATGGTTAATTATACTATTCTTTGAAGAAAGAAATTTTGTAGAAATTGTGTTTAAAATAACAATTTCTACTTAAGCTTTCTTTCCAACGATGTTGTACATATGTGAAATAGAGAATACTTAAAATAATATCAGTCTTGTCATAGTTTGCCACACTGTACAGTACAGATCGCCTATAATATACCATTATAAAGATCATACGGAAACATAAAACACCTGTGTTTTAATTAGCAATTTTAATTAAATTGAACACAATGTTTTTTTTATTTTTTATGAATTAAAATATGTAACGATTTTTATCATCCATAATTCCAAATATAAATTACATTCATCTTGACCTTCTAGACGACATTTAGCCGCACCTTAAGCGAAGGTGCGGAGTCTACTTCCGTCTCTAGCACATCCTATTAGTCAAGGTCCAACAACATAGTAATAAGTCTTCTTTGATCTACTCTTCTTCCCATAACGATGGGGATACTTAATCTCACTTTATCAAGTATGTTGCAAAAAGGATATCGTTTAGTTTTACTTACTGGTAACCAGGCTAGTAGTAATGTTCTCCGGTAAATCGAATCCTGAGAAATCGTGTCACAGAAGATGGCCAGCAAAATTTTATAATAGTCCCTATAACTTCAATGTTAATGAAAAGTGTCCGTCCCTCCCTAGAAACAGTACCCTAACAACTTGCATACCTTGTATGTATACTGAAGTTTTACAAATAAAGAAAATTTAATTTTATCGAAATAATACATTAATAAACCTCTGTCCCACAGATGGGGAGCCGGTGATGGGTCGGTGGACGCGCGCGTTCGCGCTGTGGGGCGTGTTGGCGCTGCTGTCAACGCGCGTCGCCGCCTACACTGTGGACTGCAACCACGAGTACACGGATTGTGACACTGAACTTAGTAAGTCATATTGAGAATCCTTACCACCACACACTCACATATTACTCATTCACACTCGACTGATGATGATGATGACTCACGCGTTCAAATCGGAAGGGGTAGACAGAAGCGCAATTGGTGAACCCACTTCCACTGTGTATTCCGTCCCATGATGTGAAAGGGGCCAGCCTCATCGGGCACTAATTCCAGACTCCGGGTTGACACTGAGTAGAAATATCTAATATAATTTTGCGCGACCAGGAGATCAAACCCGAGACTTCAGCACTGCAGTCGTTTCGAAATACAACTATGCCACCGAAGCAGTCTTTTACCATAGTTGTCAATAAACGACCATGTTTACAACTCGTCGCGAAAATGGACTACTTAGAACATTTTTTTTTGTCATGGTTACAAATAACTTATTTTGATTGGTTTATTCCTAAGATCGGTTCGCAGATTAAGATGGCGATCGTTTGTTGATATTGGACGATAGTAAACGGGCTATTTATGAACAACCCCAAATCGAATGTAGCTATATTTCAGGTGTTCCGAAAAAAGCAAAAGATTCGAACGGAATGGAAGTCTTTATAGAAATTTGAATTTGGAATTTAAGTTCAATGTAATATTACTATACTGTACTAAGCATTTAAAAGCTTCGTTTTACAATACTTTTATTGCTAGAGTCCTTAGTTCATAAAATTATCCAAATCATTATATTACTACTGGTTATATTAAATACATCCCATACTTTATGGGATTCCGATCACGCAGAGAGTTGATGAATGAAATTTTTTCGCTAATTAGTTGTTCCAATCTCGCCAGAGGCCTGACATTACCAGTTTTAAGCCAAAGATTTCCTAAACCTTACCTTTCGATACCGGCAGTTTTCTGACATCTTTATGGTTTTATAAAATCACGGATAAGAATTTGAACACGCCCATAAAAATAAATACAAATTTATTTATATTTGTGTCATTGACAGCACCCAAATGAGCATTATGTAAAATTTATTTACATCGATTTGGGTTTGACTTCATTGTAATTTATTGTAGTGCATACCATAAAGAGCTAGATTACGACACAAATTGTAAATTTTGTAAAATCTATACATATTATAAAAACAAAGTCCCCTTCTTTGTCTGTCTGTATGTGATCGATTTTCTCAAAATCTACAGAACGGATTTTTATGATATTTGGTATGGAGATAGTTTAAGACCCTGGGAAGGTTATAGGCTACTTTCTATCTTGGGAAAATATATAGCGGGACTTTTATCCTGGAAAACTTCTTCACGCAGGTGAAGCCGCGAGCAAAAGCAAGTAATTTATGTTGATCGTATATAATTCATGATATTGTAATTAATTGCAAATATTACATACAATTAACCCCGTTAGAATATCATGATGGTAAAACATTAGAATTTATAATGATATAGCCTTTGCTTATAACATTGAACCAAAGATTTATAAATATTATTGAGAATTCCTTATAGCTTGCTTATTTATTATATGTAAACGCACCTCTATGAATTTATATAAAAATTCGCTTTCATTTAGACTATATCCCAGATTAACATATAAACTATTTTTTATCGCATAAAATAATATAGTGTGACTTTTATTTTAGGAAAGGTTTTTAATGCGGATAGAGCTGCGATCGACATCTATAAAAACACACCTAAAAACCTCATAAAATATATATTCAGAAAACCATAAGAATTCCTCATTACCATACTATTACTGGGCTGAAGATAAACTAGTAACTTAATTTAAAACGCCACGGTGACGTAAATGTGTTGCGTGTGCAGTCAGACAGCGATCTAAGGTCCGAAGTTCGAATCCCTGGTGCAAAAAAGTAATTGGAATGAAAATTTCTGCCCGAATTGGCGATAAGCCCGCTTCTATCCCATAATAGGACGGGATATACTAGGCATAAAATAGAATGCTTTGGTTACATATCTACCTCCCCCTTCGGGGATAAAGGGGTAATGTGTTTTTGTTTCTTTAATTTAAATTGCGTCACCCAAAGCAACACTATTGGAGCTTAACAGTAAGATAATTAAAAATAAATATTTGTTACCCCAAAAAATAATTATTGTGCCAACGATCTCATATTAGGACATCGGATCGGTAAATGAAGTATAAAAACTAAGTAACTTTAATTATACTTGTAACAGTACAACGGCTACTTAACTTAATTAAGTTGGCTTGTGGCAGGATGTGTTGACCGTAAGTTTGTGCATGAAGATAAATTATATTACAATTTTAATGTAAAATGTAATTTTGTTGCAAGATTCGTGTGAAGTAAACAGATTTTACCGATTAATTCTGATCACGTCAAGAAATAATACAGAAAAAGATTCATTTCGTATCAAAATATTTTTACATTAAGTAATAAAAAATTATTTTAGTCCGGCTAATAATGTTTAATCAATTTATATTTAGTTTCTGTATATAAGGTGTTTAAATAAAAAAAAAGTTACAGACTTTTTTTCGTATTTTAATTTCGTATTTTTAAAGAATTAGGTCACATACGCGAAACTAGACGAATTTTACGCAACAAACAGAATAACAATATACAAGTGAAATTATTTTTAATCGCCCAATATTTTAGCACTGATTGATTGCCCATAACTAATTGGTTAGTTGGGTCGTTAAACTGTAGTGGAATGTTTGAGCTTTTAACGGTTCTTTAGAAACGTT
This sequence comes from Manduca sexta, assembly GCF_014839805.1. NCBI lineage: Eukaryota > Metazoa > Arthropoda > Insecta > Lepidoptera > Sphingidae > Manduca > Manduca sexta. Next base: position 604,585 of record NC_051127.1, on the reverse strand, counting down.
TGTGTGTGATGTACTAGAAGTTACATCTAGCGTTGCCCGCTTCATTTCGGAAATTATTACAATCGGAACTGATATATTATTTTATAATAATATAGATGTTTTATAAATGTAAATTCGTTTTTAAGTAAATAAAAAAAATTATTATTTATATCAAGGATAATAATGCAAAACAATAACTAAAATTACGCAATTGTTGGGTCAACAACTGTTTGTCTCATTCATTTATGCTGCAGTATACCTCTAAACAATAGCACTGGTTATCAATAGAAGGCCCACTGACGCACATTCAACAACGTTTTAAATTGTACGATTAAACAATGAATTACCCCAGACACTGGGGACAGACCATGGTCTGAGCATGTGAAGAAAAGATTTCAACGCGCATTAAACCTTTCGCTTTGTTTCAGATGCGTTTTATTATATTTCAATGTTTATGAAAATCATTGTTACACACAAAAAAAATATTCCTTCTGTGGAGTATATTGCGGTCAAACTGTTAAACAGGAGTTGAGTCATAGATTTTTTCTGGCTATTAAAAGTAATACATTTTTTTACGCGTCTTCATCCCGGTTTCGCTCGATGATTCTTTGTTGGACCGTAGTTAATACGCGGTTAGTTTTGTAACACGATTTTAAATCGTATTAATTGTATGGATATGCCACTATTTATTTTATTTTAGTAAAATAAATAATTATGTTTTTATTGTATTTTAATTTTTATGTGTAATTGATATACATATATTACATAATATATATAGCGTATGGTATGTCTACAATGCTCTATATTATAGTTTCCTTAGGTGCAAAATAAAACGCATATAAAAAAAAAAATCTTTAGAAGTCTAACTTAATACTGTAATACATTGTCATACCATTGTATTTCGTAAATATCCAAAATGATTAGAGAGAAGATCGTTTCTCAAAGAGGTCAATGCTTAAAATATACTTTTATATAGTAGCATCGAATTTTGCAAACGGTCTTCGCCGATATATACGAATACAAACGACTCCAATTACATCATAGAAATATGAGTCGGCATGTCCATATTTATATATGGTATGTCATACAGTTTTTGTTTGAAATACATTTTATTGATGAATATTTCGTAATTATTAGTATTGTTTTAGGTAACTGTATCTGGTTCGTCCAGATATGTTCGAAGGTCAAGTGATGAATTCAGTACAGGCCAGCATAATTTTATAAATCATCGAGGGACGTGACGTCTCTTAGATCGATATTGTATTCATGAGGTTTGAAAAATGAGATTATTACAATAATAATAAATTTATTTGTATTAAAACAGACAAATTTCAGTTGGTGTACAAATGTTACAGAACAGTTAATTGCATTGCATTTGTCACAACAAAACGATCTGCTGATATTGTTAGTTTCGCGAAAACATAAGAAATCATTAATATTTTAAGTATTTATAATTTTTACTATATTTGAAATTTCTGGCTCTTACCGAAAAAACACAAACAAAATTTTCCGATATAGATATTTTTTTAATGATTCCTTTATTTGGAGAAAAGGTTTACTCGCGAGCGAACACGCGGGGAAAGCTGGTCATTCATGTTCTGTTGTAACGCACGTAACGTCTTTTATTCCGCGGCTCGATCCCCGCGGGTCGGTTATCATCGTCTATCGCAGGTAGACAATATAAAAAAGGGATCCTTAGTAATTATTACGAGATTAGTCAATGAATTGTTTTAACGATCAAGCAAGTATTATTAATTAAATGTAATACGCCCAAAATCTGCTCGAGCATAAAAACATAACATGACATAATTTTAATTTAGTTTTGCTATTGTGATCTCAATATGTTATGAAATATTTTTTTATAATTATATCATCATTTTGATTATTAACTTTTATTGAGAAAAGTTTAGATTTAGTTTTATTTTTGGTTTACATTTATATCTGCAATATTATTCTGTTTGGTTTCCTGAAAGTTAATGAAACATACACACAGACAAATACCAATCAAGCTTTTATAGCCAAAGATATAGGCAGAGGTGCAACCAGGGCATCTACTTTTCGTCATGTGCGATCCGTCCCATCATGCGATAAAAAGTGAGCGTATCCCATATCTGGCATAAATTCCAAATTCTGGGCTGATACCGAGTATAAAAGCCCAATATTACCTTGACCTACCCATGACCTCAGAGAGTTAGTCATACCATTCACGTAACTAAGCCACCGAGGCAGTAACACAGTGTTACCAGAACATCTTCGAATGAATCATAAACCTATCATTCCCAAATCTAATTTTAAAAATGAACAAAGAAACCTCACGACTCCGTGGTGTAGGTATATCTATACAATTGCTAACACTAACGTATCGTCTAAAACATGGCGGAACCGGCGAACCGCGTGACTCCTTTCGGGAAGCATCCAACATTCCTGCGCTGTTTGCTCTTTTTGTGGAATGTTTTAGACTTCAAACGTGTCAAAGGACTCAGGTGTTTTGAGTTTATTTAATATGGTTTATGTATGCGGGGTTTGTTAACTTAGATGTAACTGGAATGTGTTTCAATATAAGTCTTAAATTGGTTTACTCAATTATGGAAGTGTTAGTTATAATATTCATTTTATATTAATCAACTGCTTACCATAGATTATTATTATTTTGTATTATTATAACTCCTTCGAAAATACATATAATGTAAGTAAACTGATATAATGTAACGAATGTATGATGAATTTGAGTTATAAAAAAATAAATAATATCTATAAACATACTACAAATAAAAGTGTTGTGTGTAATCAAATTGCGTTTACGTGTGTGTATGTATTTTGTTTGAAAAATTACACACAATCTAACCGAATGTGCCGGTTTTAGAAACACGTCATATTTCCGTTTTTAGCCGAGGGTCGCGCATAAAAAGCTTATGCATGTTTTTGGTATCTTACATATTATATGTCGGCAACAGTGACTCAGTTTTAAGGGTTACTTTAACTTTAAGTTACCTGCTTTGAATGATTATGGCAGTTTCCTTATTTGTATGGAGCATTTAATTTTTTTGAGATGATATTTTGCCAAATTGTTATTGATGAAACTTCGTACAAAACATAGAGATAATCAATTAAGCATTTTCAATATTTCAAAGTTAGAATTTTCCACAAAATAAATCTACAATTCGCTCATTAAAAACAAAGTACTCTATTAAATCAAATTTTCATATTTTTAACGAAACTTGAATATTTCTATAATTCTTCATTCAAACAAAACTGCAGTTGCCGTCTCTCAAGAATATGAGCATTAAAAAGTTAGAACAATGAGGACCACTGATAATGATTGATGACTTAGTATTTTTGTTTAAAAAAGAGAGTCGTCATTATGTTCTCTATAAATAATAAAAAATCTGATGAACATTAAGCGTTATGCAATGATGCCATATTTATGTATAGATAAAAGATGGTTCTTCAATGTAATGATGCATTTAAGTACAGAATTTAAATTTATGTGGAATATGTATTATCGATACTGACAAAAGCAGAAATAGCCTAGTTGGAAGTGGAACGGATTGCCATGACGAATGTCCGCAGGTTCAGATCTCAAGGACACGCACCACTGACTTTTCTAAAGATACGTGTGTACTCTTTGTAAATTACAGCTTGCTTTAAAGGTGAAGGAAAACATCGTGAAAATACCTGCACACTTGAGAAGTTCTCTATAAGAGTTTTGGGGATATGTGTATATGCCAATACGCACTAGACCAGCGTAGTCGACTAAGGCTTAACCTCGCTCAGTAGTAGAAGAGGCCTGTATCTAGCAGTGGGACAGTACATAAAACAAGGCTGATATTATTATTATTACACTGACATTGAAGTACCTTGACATAAATAAACTAGTGGTAGGAACCCATGTTGACTCTCACACACCAATAGAAGTATCAAGCAGCATTTATAGTGATTGTTTGATTGTAGTATATACCAATCATTTTATTATAAAATTCCTACATATAATAGTTGAAATACTAATTGCATCCTCAATAATATAATGTATCCTGTCTAGACAGATTACTGTATTACAACCCAATATACCAAATTACAGTGAGAACTCAATTATATTTGGGAAAAAAATCCAATACACGCCCTTTGATTTGTATTAAAAACATAACATCATTTCATCATAGCAAGTATGATAGCAAATGCTATTTCGGCGCAACCTCTACAGCATGTCGTCATACCCTTGACATAATCAGAGATCTCCTTAAGTATGGTATTTACGAGGATCGCGAGTCGTGCGCTTGAAGACTTCGTTACGTCATTACTTCTGTCCTTACTTTCAAGTCAGGGTTATTTAAAATATTTGCCTGACCCTTTTGTGAAATACGTCGATGTAGAGCTTGCTCTGTTTAAAGTTTAAGGACGGTGCGTACTATACTCTATTTTTTATAGTTATAAGTCTAATAATTAATTATAATTAAGTACTTTGGAGGTTTCAGTCGTTTTATATGATTCAAAACCGGTCTTAAATTCCTTTTGCTCATTGTAGAGCAAAATCTACTCGCGTTGAAGTATTTTCTTAAAAGAAAAGTTCTACAATTACTGTGCATTTTTCGGGATATAAATTGCTTTTTGTCGTTCTTCGGTACAAAGACTAAATATAAACATTAAAAATGATCTTCGTTAACCAAGAAACTCATATTTATATGCGTAATATTAGCAACGAAAAGAAATGTAGACGAAATTGACATTTATAATTTTGTAATTAAGTGTAAGCTAAGTTTGGTGTCAGGTAACTCTATCATAAGCCAACATTACATGTAATCTAGTGACATCTTCATCTTGTATGTAACATCTTCATTGCTAAAAGCCAACAATTGTTTGTAGGAAACGTAAATACGTAACTAATGGTTGACATAATCGTCGCAGCGTCGCGTCAGCTGTCGTGCGTGGCGCGCACACTGCACGCCATTGTTAGCGCGGGAAAGTGTCTAAATCATTACAGTACACTGCAAAACAAACCCTATAGCATACACAGTAGATTGAAACTATCCTGCCGCGTACTATGCCGTCTGGACTTACTGATACAGAAAACTGAATCGAATTATCAGTGAGGTAGAGTCGAAAATCAATATTACAGTTGTGGACAGGCATTGTGTGATAATTATGTGATGCAACGCGTGTCATATGAACAAAATGTTATAATTTCTAATTCGCCTTCGGGTTTATCCTGTGGAATGGGGTCGTTACTTAATTAGTTTGTCAACCTTCATACGGTAGAGTTATCGACAGCAGTTAATTTGTATGTGAAGCACGTATTTTTAAATGCATCATGGAATAGTTCGGCTAGTTTGGAACGTACCTAAGGAATAGCAATAAGTTTTAGGCGGATATTAGTTGGTTGAGTAGTAGTGATGCTAGTCTAGAGTCTAGACATTCGTATGTATCACGTACTAATTATATTTGAGTAACTAGTCGGCGCTTATTTCGAAGTTTGTATGATTATAATAATACATAATGTATATTTATTCCTTCATTTCATCTAAAAAATTGGCTTATTAAAATTTTCTATTGCTGTTTGTAGTTTGAATTCAGTGATTAAATTCGAATTGCTTGCTACAACCAAACATCCAAGTACGATAAAAGTTTCTGATTCAAGCTTTTCCTCTACTTTATTCATGAACTGTGAATCTACACACTATTCCCAAAATCACCCGTTAAATTTAGAAAGCGTACTAAACGTTACCACGCAATTCATATGCATTAAAATGCATCCAAATCGATTTTGATAGTTTCAAAACGTTTCGCTTTCGTATTTAATCATCAATATGTATATCAGCCTTGTATTAGAAGCAATTGACAAAAGCAGTGAAAGTGGATGGCCGTGACGTCGAGTGATGTACACAGATAAATCAACTAATTGTTTTCAAATGGTTAGTTCGAGTTCGGTTGTGATGACGTCATTAAATCCGCGCAAGAAGGGCGATGGCCCTGAGGTTTTGTTTGATGAATCTTCGCGGTAAAACCAAGATTTCAAATAAATACACGTTTATGTGTCATGGTCCTTAGATACGAATTTATATTTCGTTGAGATTGTCTGATAATTATTGGGACTGGACCCTAACAATTTCTTGTTTAATATTTTTTATACAAAATTCTCCGTTCTTGTATAAAATTCCGGTAAATTGATAGAAACCTTAATCACTTCTACTTCAAGGTTATGACTAAGAATAAGCCCTGTACCTGTTAGGTCATTAAGACTTGTGATGTTTATACGCGCATTACTTCTAACGAGTATGCATGAGCAATATTGTAACTGATATTTCCTAGAAGTGATTTGCCATAATAAACGTGTACTTGTTAAACTATAACACCGTTATGTTATATACTTTATGTAGTGATCATTTTACAGTTTTATAAACAACAATATAGAGACCCTTACTAAGGAACTTACTACTATCACTGAGGAAGTTTATAGCTGAATATATTACAGTCTATATAGCAGTTACTAATAATTGATATTGTTTAGTGTTTTGAGTACTTTAATCAATATTAATGTAATATTGTTGTTTGTGACAAATCGTCAAAGAGACAAAATACTGAGTAAGTTAATTGAATATGCATTGGTACAACTTTAACATTTTATTTATAATTTTTTGTCATCTTGATTGTATTAATTTTAAAACGATAAAGCTGTAGCCATGTCTTACGCTGTCAATAAGCGAATGCGAAAGACATCTTCAGTCAAGAGAACATCAGTTCATTGATCGTACAGATTTTCACTCCAAAATATTCATGACTCCAACTGGCCCTCGTTAAATCTAGGGTTTGTCTTGACCTTGCTCGGAACGAATCGTGATATAGTAATGATTCAAGCGTGTACTATACGGCCTTTGTACGTCAAAACATAATATATGGCTACAACCTAATAAGTACAGGTTGGGGGAAAAGGGCCAATGATTCATAGACATTATTAAGTTGGATTTTGCAAATAAGAATATTTTGGTTTGCGATCATTATTCGAAAAAATAAACAATTCAAAAGTTTGAAAACGGAAGACCAACATTAGGGTTGATCAAATTCGTCACAGTTTGGCACTACTCTTAAAAATATGGTATAAATATTTAGTATTTAATTTCAGTACTTAATAATAAGTTAACAGTCATATAAAGAAGTGGAATATTTTCCCAATAAAGCAATAGGTCCGTCTTCATCGGCAAAAACCCAGCAACACCCAACGAATAAAACATTAGAATTATAAACATTCTAATTGTCAAGTAATTTATTTTCTAGACAGGTGCATTTGACAGTGCGAGTGGAGTCACGGCTAAAAGTTAGTGTCGCTAAGACGCTACGTGCGCATGCGTGCGGCGTGCTCTATTGTTTGTTAATTTAAACGGCTTGTCTCCGTTTATTTATAGGAAAAAAATCGCGAGAAATACCTATCTGCATTTCGTATACAATGTAGGGTTCCGTATGTAAAGAGTTATGTAGTTTAAACTGAATGAATTTAAATTCGTAAATAGAAGAAATAAGACCTATAAACTAATAACGTAATAAATCCAACTAATATTATAAATGCGAAAGTTTGTGAGGATGGATTTATGGATGTTTATATGTTTGTTCCTCTTTAACGAAAAAACTACCGAACGGATTTGTATGGTAATTGGTTATACATCGGAATAAAACATAGGCTACAATTATTTGTAAAGATTTTGTGTAATTAGGTTATAATATAACGATACATATCAAGTAACTCCCGAAGAAAATTTATCCCGTAAAACTCCGTCACGCGGCCGAAGCCGCAAGCAAAGCTAGTGGTTTAAAAAAGAAGGCAAATATTCAAAATTAGAGAAGGAAAATTGGTCTAAGAGAGGTAATCAAATAAATGGCCTATGATCTTTTGCCGCTTAAATATGCCAATCTTTATGTGTATCAGTTAAAAGACATCCTTGACTAGACCTTAGATTGTTTTAGTGTTTCCAGTCGCCGATCTGACTGTCGACTGCCTTTACTGACTGACGATTGCCTTTCCTCGAAGAATCAATATCAGAGCAATCGACTTTTTACGATACGATTCCTAATAGGGTACTTTCCTTAGTTCGAATTTATAAGTTATTTTTCAGAAAAAAACAAGAGAAGTTAATTCTTCTGTGAAATCAGCATAAAAATTGATTTAAAAATGAAGCAGTTATTCATATTTGAAATATTGTTGCAAGCAAAAGCGGGAGCGAGTTGGGTTACCGTGCTATCTCTTTCATGAACTCAGTGTTATGGCCAGTGACACTCGATGACGTCACAATTTGCTATATCTGTCCTTTAACAGCTACTCTTCCGCCAAATGTGAGAGCTTTGTAAATATTTTTTTAATGGGTGGATTTTAAAATTTCTTCTTCCGTTTCAAATTGTATGGTTTACATTTTTGATAAATGTATTTTAAAAAAGTAGTTTATATTACTTTAGTGTCTATTTTCGCAAAAATACCTTTTTAGTCGATACGTGTTTCTTTTTATTGGTTATCGGTTAACTTTTATGTCAATTTAAATATGTTATATAAATCGTATATTTTATTACGCTAGATGTATGTCGTATACCGACAAATTATTCATTTTTGACTATATATAATAGTTTTTCTCAAAGTTTTCTTACATAATAGCATACGTGCTTTCTCTCGAAAGATTGTGTTTTCTGTGAAAATACAATAATTAATAGCCTCCGGAATTCTAAGCAATCTATGATAAAAATCTCGTGGAAATCAGGCCAGCCATTCTCCCACGATGGAAAGACAAGCAAACAAACGTTATATACATACATGTTTTTTTCGCGAAATCCACACAACGTGCATTGGAATTTAAGTACATATTGCAATAAAAAAATACGAAACAACGTTAATTGAATTTAATAAACATGATCCTAGAGAAAAAACATGTAAATCCAATCAGTAATTTTATAATACACATAAATCGTAATTAATACTTAAATGTTAATTAAAACAAAACTTCTCACATATTTTATCTCAACAACAATAACAGAAGGCCACCTGTTTCATATACTTTCGGATATCCTTATTAATTATGTATCCAGTTACGGATAAACAACATGCACTAATAGTCAATCGTCCGTGAAAATCCGACGCGGTGCGGATATTTTACGCAATATGTTATGAGGACAATGTGGTTAGTCATTGGAATTTTGTGAGGTTGTCATCGTAACCTACTTTTTCTTAACTGTATGTAAGTTCAAGTTGGTGGTGAAAGAAAGTGTTCATTTTAAATTGAATTATTTTTGTAATTTTCTTTTCAACTGATTTTCCTTGTAGAACTTTATGCAGTTGTAAAGTTTTATTTTTTAATGTAGTAAATAAATATTAATCCTGAATGACTAAACACTCAGTCACCAGTATTTGTTACTGTAATAAAATACTGGTTACATAGGTTTATTACATAAGTTGTTGATATATCGTTCGTCATGAATTTTCGACTTTATGAAAATCTTGTAACTATTTAATAAATGGCATCAGTACATCTATTCGACACACAAATTGGCATGTCATTTATTCAGAGTTATCGTACTTAAAAATATATTTAAATTTACGATTTACAACACTGACAGGCCTTTTTTTCATTTCTGACCTTTTTATAATGCCTTTCTTGATGAATTTGATACCTTGGTCAATATTTACAACAGAAAATAATTTAAGTAATTTATAAATTGCTCATTGTACGCTGACATACTATATAAAATTGTCGGCAAAGCAAAAGAAACAGTAATAAGTGAAATCGAGAGAGTAAAGATCACTCTCACCGATATGATTTATTAGCTTTCTTGTTGGGCAATTTTTATTTAATTCTAGTTGTAAAATTAATAGAGTATCACTAATGTGTATCGTAAATATTTGAATGAATACCTCCTAGCAAAATTTTCAGCCACGGCCGCCAATCTCAACGGAGATCAGCCAAGTACGCAGGAAATAAGTGCACAAGTGTATGCGCAATACACAGGTGCACTCACTGTTCCTTCACTCTAATCGTCCGATGAGACGGTAACCCAACATTACCGGGGAGAGGTCAGGCGCAGAACCAGCGGCTATACGGGCTTAAATTTGTGTTCGTTCAAATTTATTTATATATTATTATAGGACAACAAATAGGTGTTACAATATTTATGGTATAATTACGCGTAAATACATAAATTAGCTACAAATATTTATCTCTAATATAATAATAAGTAGGGATTTTAAATGTTTTTGTGTTTAAGAGCGTTTAAACGTTTTTTCTATTAAATAAGACTATTAAATTAAGGAAAAAGCAGAAGATGTAAATAATTCATAGAATTCGCTTAGAGGCAATTTGAGATTATTGATATATCTCAGCTTTAGGAACATATACATCTTTTAATGTTGCAAACAAAATCACTGGACATACTCCATATAAATCTTACTATCCTACAATATATAATAGTATTTATCTTATATTTAATCTATAATTTCATCGTAAATTCACCTGTATGATAGCAGTTTCTAGAACAATACGTTACAGTCTTTTAACAATTTGCTTTTTATCCTCTATATTTAAAATCATGATGTTATTCGCTTTTATTGGTTTGTCCCTGGATTTATATGGATAAGTACGAAGAAGGAGCGTGGTGGGCGGGCGCTAGCACATATAAGTATAGGAGTGAATCTTCTAATTGATTTGAATGTTGCCCAAGCCTTATACAGACATTCACGGGTCACGGAGGTTGAATTGCAATAAATCGAAGACAATATTGAAAACGTAGTTGCTGGATAACTGTCGAAATGTAAAACAGATAATTTGTTATTTTTCCGATGTTGTTGTCATATACATTATTGTATATTTATGTTGATATAGATATTACATTCACGCGCATATTTTATATTAATAGTAAGTAAGTATATACAGATATATTTTTTTTTTAAATCCTAAAATCACATTACTATATTTTATTAAACATGTTTCCTTGTTTAACACGTAATTATCTTATACATAAAACCGAACGTTTCCGTTTCCTAATCATTTCCGATGTAAACAACCGTTAACGATGTTCGCAGGTTGTTGACTCAACTCTCGGCTGTACAGTGTACGTCCTTTGCCTAACCTAGATTGGCGCGACTTTGAGCGCGAATGAGGCCGCACGCAATGTCGATTCAACAATCGAACGATTACGATCGAAGAATTTTAATCGTGAATGTTAACAAGTTTGTAATTTGTATATAGTGCAATAGGATTTATTTTAATTAATTATTTACACCTTTATGTGTATTCAATTTATTTAATGCCAAATATAAAAACATGACGCGTTTTCAATGTATTCAGTTAAAGTATTTTGAATATAGCAATTGTTTTCTACGACTGATCCCATTTTATGTTAACAAAAATTTCCAGTTTCTATAAAGTCTCATGTGTATCCATACGATATATTGTATACATATGTTTAGTATATAGGAATAATATTATACAGACAGAAACTAAAATTTTAACTTGACACGAATCATACGTAATCTATTAATGATTATAATGAGTTATGTATCTTCACTATAACGTAAAAAATATATGTAGAGTAGCATTCAATAGTCTAAACTAAACTTAATGTCTTACTTCTAATAAGGTTTTGTCATAAGCCACGGTATTATAATTATTTTTCTTGCCTCGTGAGCATTATTCACTCAACAGTAACCGTTGCGATTACAAAAAACAGATAGGTTAATTTGTTTTTAATGTATTTTTAAATACTTTTTCACCTGGGAAACACATTACACGCGACGAATAATTTCAGGCGCCATTCCAATTAGTATTACACATTCGTAAACAATTATCAATTATACTATTCGTTATCATCACAATAAATATTTTGCACCTAATTTAGCTTATATACGAATCTTAAACAGAAGATATATTAACAGCATTACAGAATTCCAATTTATAACAATAAGTATTTATTTTGGGATAACAAACAGCTACTCAGCAAAATTTACGAACGGTTCTTACTGTATCGATATTAACATAAGTGTACAACCCACGTTATCTATAGTTTGCTACAAAGATAACAACAAATTTATAACTGATCATAGTTATTCATAGTACACATGCCTTTTTCAAAAGTATTATTTAGATTATTTCCAAATTCTTGGAACATTCAAAACGTATTCCCTTTGTGAAATGATTGATGGTTGCAGTAGAGCTAGTGTTATGCAAACGTGCAGGTGTTCACGCGTCGCCTCATTACAGTTGTATTAGGGCTCAAACGGTCTAAAATGGGCCTTAATGACCACAAGTCGAGTTAATCACTGTCCATCAACGCGGTGGGTGTGTTTGCTCCTTCATGTTTTAGATTTATATGTTAGGTGGTTTTAATTTATGAATATAATGGGATTTTATGTGCGGAACATATGGTTTTGAGTGTCTATATGAATTTATAATCATTTTTGTAAAATTAAAGATCTAAGGGCCATATATTAGGTGCAACGCTATTTGATCAACAGATATCAACAACATACTAACATTTTTTATATTTTATATCCGTCCGGATAGCGAACACCTTACACAAGTTGTAAAATCGCCATAGTGGCGCACGTAGATGTCGCATTCCGAAATCAGCCTGTGTACATCTGGTTCCAACAGGCCGGCATAATTGTGTCGACTGCCGAGGAGTAATAATCTCTCGTCAATCGACGATCTATGGGATTCTACTCCACTTACTATCAGGTGCAGAGTGACCACTCTGCCGTGCACGAAGTCACAGCGTATGACGGATTTTGACTGCTGAGTTTTGGTCATTTAATAGTGGCTATTCAGCTGAGAACCAGTTTTTAAATGACTTTTGAATATCTACTTGAAAGGTTAGATTCATCCATTACTACAGCCCTAAGGGAAGTTTGTTGGTCAAAGAGTAAAGTGAAACGCAGCTGTCACCTTGTTGCCGAGAAATAGTTGCTTCAGCAACTTCGTCAATTGCGTTTCATAATTGAATGATGTTTTTTAACAGCAAATTGACGGCGTCTCAGGCTTAAAAAAAACTTACAACATACTTATTATTAAGAAATGAACAAAGTTTCTTTCATTTTAATAATCAAATAAAATTCAAGGTTCCATCTTATGTTACTATAAGACGAATAAGGCGCGAAATATCGCGTTAGGAATTTAAAACCACCTTTGAATACCATAAAATCAAGAAATATCATTTACAAAATACGACGGTTTATGATGACAGTTACATTGAATTTATCGCATAAAATGACGGTAAAGTGACCTCTAACACCTCGCAATAAGAGTGTATAATTTAGCGTGCATCTAAACCAGGTAACCAGTAAATCTTGGCCAGTGACCCTGATCCACTTGCCGAGCAGCTGTGATAGGTCTTGTTTTTATCGACACTTCCATTTCCGTTCTTATTTGCTGTGTATCAGGAGATCATTAGTGATAGGAGGTGTAATTTGTATTATTACTTGTGTATTATAAAATATAAGGGTTTGTTTATATGGACGAAGTTGCATACGCCATCGCAAAATCATAGAGCTGTAGCTGTTTGTAAAAAGCGAAGGCAAATATATTTCCAAGTTTTTTAACAGGCAAAAATATAAATAAATATCTATCCATCTGGATAATAATAATACACTTCAAACTGTAAAAAAAACTATATACGTATTTGAAATTATATATTAAACGTACATATATGTGAATTTGGAAAATAATTTGCTCTGTAGTAGGTAAGTTTACATAAATAAAATGCTAAAACACTTTCATTGACGTAAAGCTACAATTTCACATGTGAAGTTGGACAATATACTTAGTAGCAATATGGATCGAATTTCGCCAATGGCATTGGCCCCATATTATTCACCCATAACTACACAATGTCAAACACACCTGTGCATTAATAATTGTGATATGAAAACAATTCCGACGCACTTTACTAAACTTCGTGTAAATCAATTTAACCGTAACCATTTAACAACGTTTTTAGTATAAATATACTTTTCGTTGACCAAAATTGACCTGTTGACGTCAAATAATTTCATGGATGATTATTTGTCAAATGGGAATATTTTTTTCTTCAAATTGCATATTATCACGCACGTTTTGTCATAGGGAACAAATTTTACGTCGTATACGAAATGTGAATATCATCAATAATCCACAAAACATAACTCGATGTCATACACAAACTTAAATCTACTATTTATAGTCAAACTACATTACTAGACCAAGCTAATTGACATCTTTTTCCAGGTAAAATAGCCAGCGAAGATGAGGAGATGTCATCAAGCTCGACAACAACTGTTGAAATAACTTCAACTTCCACCACAACACTGCCTACAACACCAAAAATGATAGATACATCTGAAAACAAAACAGATATAGATACTACTACCGAAGCTCAAAACGTAAATGAAGCTAAACCTAAACCTAGATTATTAAATTTGAGTGTAGATGAACTCCAAAACTTTGCTAATGCATTACATAATCAGACTGAAGATAGGAGTAATAAGAAAGGTATAGATTTAAGTGATGTCACCCTTGACGATGACGAAGACGAACCACCGAGGGTGTTGCCTGAACATAAACATAAAGATATTCCAGACAAGTTCTACACGAATTTACAAGCGCCCTTCCATCATCTGTTGAATCCTGATCGAGGCTCTGATGAAGTTGAGACTTGCAAGGAAAATGAAATTTTTTACAAAGTAAGTAATATTGTTGAAACTTATGATTATTATCTTCGGACTAACGTAACGAGTAAATCCAAAAGATTTCATTACAAAAAATATATATTATATGTCGGGATGGACATCGTAATCATCTGTGGGTTTATACCATCTTTGCATAACATATTGGCCTTTCGTGGGTAATGTAAGCAATAAATGAAACATGCAGTGAATTTACAATTTAGCTGTTATTATCACGCTTCTACTTGTATAAAACTATATTAAAGTAGCGAGTTTCGGACTCCAGTATATTAATAACAACCAATTAAAATGTGCATTTCACAATATATGTAATTACTTCATTGTCGTTCCAGTACTATCACCATATTATTTTATAAAGGCATTCCATATTCTAACTGCTATTAAAAGCAAACACCACAACGTACAGAGGTTACAACTCAATACTCCACCTCCACTCCAATGGTTTCCACCAGGTGTTCAACTGGACGATGTGTAGACCCCGCTGGAAGTCCAGCGTCGGCTCTGTTACAAAATAATAAACAATATCTGTCATTATGAAGGCAGTAATTAACTCGATTTCCGGCATATATTTTCTTATACTTCTGAAAAAAAACGTGATATAAATGTCTATGAAACAGGTTGGAGAAAGGATGGATCGAGGTTGCGAAGAATCCTGCGAGTGTACACCAGGCGGTGTCTTCGAATGCTCGCCACGCTGCAAGCATCCGTACATTCGTCGTGGCAGACGGCTGAACGACCCGCTATGCTTCGAATCACCTGTCGATGACTGCTGCTCTATCATGGCCTGTGCAACTGGAAATGGAGGTAAAGGTTATTTATATATGTGATTGACAGTACACAGAAGGGTACTGAATTAAATGCACAAATTATGGGGATAAACAAGAATTGATATCGTTTGTATAAAAATATGAGTCTGTTTCACAAGTTTTTAGTAAATTTTTAATGTCACTTATCATGTATTACTCCTTTTATTTGAGAGCATGGATTGGAGTGTGACTTTTGTATTTGGTCGACTTATACATTTATGTGACGAGTAGCAGTTACTCAGAACTAGTGAACAGGCTCTTAATTTTGTTATTGAATACATACAATATACAAGTAAGTGTATAATTAATTACATATAATATTTTGTACTATTTTTTGTTTTATATGTCGATTCTTGAACTACTTTTATGACCTACTCTTGTCACATTTTGTTTCAAGGTCACTTCTCACAGTTTTCCAAAGCTTCAAACATTGTGAGAAAACAATCGTACAATAATGCCTATTATGAAATAATCCATTGTTAAAATTCCTTTCCCATACAATCCTAACCGTAAAGTATGACCAATTTACACATACTTAAATGTAATGCCTTCAATTCAAGGATAAAAATAAAAATTAAACTGTACATTTTTTTTTCAGATATTAAGCCCACTAAAGTCGAAGTCTGTCGTTACGGCAATGAGACTTATGCAGTAGGCACGAAATGGAATTTTGGGTGTGAGCAGAGTTGCACTTGCGAGCCGAATTCCATCGTCACCTGCAAGCCAAGGTATTGAGTATTTACAATTTCTATTTTATAAAAAAAATCCGGTACTAATAGAAAAAATTTTGGCAATGATATTTAAGTATAACTTCATAACAATATATTTGCTAGATGCAATCCTCTTCCGCCTTCTGAGAAGTGCATCAACGTCCAAGATCCAAACGATGCGTGCTGCGAGATCCAAGTCTGCGATGTATCTCACGATGTACACGAAGAGCCTAGTGAAAATATCACTTCTTCTACCACCAAAGAGGTAAAACAAAATAATTATAACAATCAGAAAACTGGTCTTATTCTAAAAACAGCTGTGTCCAGTAATTTTTAATTGTAGTTTTTTCTTCGTAGTCTATTCATATAATAAAGTACCAGAACCATGTGTCTGAACATTAAAAAAAAGGAATGAAAGGAGAATAGGGAAGACTAATGAAGGGTTATAAAACACAAATCAACGATTTATAATTTTTTTCTATACGCCTGTCTGTTTTTATCCTTGTTTATTGGCGCACATTTCACGGGTGGACCGAGTTTAATTTGATCAGAATATAGACTTTGTTTCATTAAAATCGAATATCTGCATAGTATTACAATAGTATTTTCTTGTTTCATATTCCAGACTAATGGAAACTTCGAAGACTTAGATGAGCTAAGAGCAACGATGCGACCATTAGTACTAGCCGAACCTATAGGCTCAGTGAAAGTACTCCACAACAATTCCGTTCAAGTCAACCTCATGCACTTAAACAACAGTGAAGATCCTATCCACCTACTCCTCAGCAGCGATGGAGGAAAGTCTTACGAGGATGTCGAACTTAAATATTCAAATCTGATACTTGATTTAGAAGGTGGCAAAGATTACATTCTTAAGACCAAAGAGACAGGAACTAAATTCAATTTCACAATAACTGCTTCTAATGCTGGTGTTAACGAAGTGCAGGATGAAGAATTAGTAAATACTACAAAGGCTGGATGTTTTGAGAATGGTCAATTTTATGCCGTGGGTAAGTCTACTATATAAGAAGTTGGTGACGTGTTGGATGTCATTTATCTTATTTTTTATATAATAACACAGTATTTCCGTTGACAACAAGATTTGTGTTTTAGCATAAATAAGTACATCCTATGTGTCAATTAAGTTACCACTTCAGATTCAGTATAAACAGGTTTAGTACAATTCGCATTCGTTCTTAGAAATAACACCAAGTCAACCAGTAAATGCAACTGTTGTTTTAAATTTTCCTGTTGCGGTCCTTTATTACGTAATAAAAATTCAGTCTACAACACGTAACTTGAGTACGTAGTGACTAACGGTAGAGGATAACATCACGAAGCCACCCAAATGTCAATGGAATACTAATAATTGAATCCGCAAGTTGTTTTGACACTGATCAGAAACACTATAAATAATGGACACGTTCGTAAGGCTGCGAATTAAAATTTCTCACAATTCTACTTGATGGGTTGGACCTCTATAGAAGTATATTGTATTATTGGTAGTTTTAACAGAAATGAGAGAATATGTCTATGTTAAAAATCAAACAAAAGTAGGTCAGTTATAATAGTAATTATTTGAATAACAAATCTAAATGTACATACAATCTAAGATTATTAAGTTAGGTAGGAGTGCTACATGATTAACGATTACTGTTAAAATTATAATATGTAATATTTTACCGTAAAATCTGAATTGGGCCATACATAAGTATTAGTATTAGCGATGTATGATTATGACAATAAAATCTATTTCTAGGTGAGGAGTTCCACATCGGCTGCGAACAGCTGTGCGAGTGCACAGGGCCGGACACACGGGAATGCGCCGAGATGATCTGTCCCTCGCACGTGGGCTTAGAGCTGATGTCCAAGGGCTGTGTGAAGTGGGCACCCAACCCCCCAGCACAGCCGCCCAACTGCTGCCCTCGCTCCGCCAGATGCCTCAGCGATGGCACATGCCATTATAATGGAATTGCGTGAGTATATAATGTTTTACAAATTATTTGTGCACGATTTCGAAATGATAAGAAAACTAGTAATTCATAATTAAAGTAGACAATATATTCATTATTTAAGCATATACTTATACTAATCCATCTAACTTCATTGACACTAAACCTATATGCACAAGCCTTGTGTTGTAGAAATTGTCTTTGTCCTATAATGCAAACATTCAGAGCAATCTCAGGCAGACCGCAGAGATCAAATCTGCTGCCGCCCCACTTTCTACCTCCCAGTACATATAAGACAGTCATTTTGTGTTAACTTGCATTGACTGCAATTTTCGTCTTTATAGTGTACCGAATTGGAGCGAAGTTCCTCTGTCCCTAACTGGTTGTGAACGTCGGTGTTACTGTGAGAATGGTGTGCTGGACTGTCAGGAAGTTTGCGCCCCGCTCCCGCCTATACCACCACAGACCTTGAGATGCCCACCGCTTCATCATCCAACTCCTGTGAACATATCTGACGAGGACTGTTGTAAGAGATGGGCTTGCGTGCCGAACGGTAAGAAATCAGAAACACTTGATAGCAATATGCATGATTTTATAAAACACTTTTGAATGATTCTTTTATTGTTCTCTAATAGGTTTGATATCTAAAGGATCAAGAGAAAAATATGTTTTAACATTTTTCTTAACACGTTTTGTGACATAAATGTTTTTTTTAAAAACTATAGAGGACAATAAAAAAAATCAAAGTATTGAAATGCATGCTTCAGTACCACAAAGAATCATATCACATATCATTTGCATGCCACTTATTCACATTATGCTTGCAGCAAACGACAAAGGATCATCATTAAAAACTTACAGCATGCCGAAACTTGGTGAACCGAACATGAACTTCGTAACGCCCGTGGTACCACTGCTACCGACTATTGCCTCATCAATACTCCCCACGCCACTTACGACCGATTCCATAGACTTTTACAAACACTTGACTCCTGTGAAATCATTTTCTAAACTTAAACCTGTCAACCCTGTTTCTATTAGTAAGGCAAAGAATGCTATCACGCAAGACAATGCATCAGACAATAATATTACAGTTTTCACTCTAGATGATTTCGAATCACCATTCAAGACTATTCATGCCGAACCTCCTTTGGTCAATCATGATTATCAATTCCCCTTCCAAGATCATCGACAAGGTGCCGTGATTGACAATCCTAAGAAACCACCTAACTTCATAACTCATCTTCACCATGGAAATGATATGAATTTCATACTGACTGACAAGAAACAAAATCCTTTACAAAATGCTATAGAATCCAGATATCCTACTTTTAAACAGCAGTATCTGTCGCATTCGTTGGGTCCTCTAAAAATTCCATTTCAAATTCATGATCCCGTAAAGAAAATTCCATTATCTCAGATTGATAATTTAGATCTATTTTTGCCAGATCACGACCATAAGGTTATTACACCCACAGTTTCTTACCCAAAAGCGTACGTGAATCCTACTATTAAAACGATAACCGATCTTAGGACAAACCAGAAATTTTTCGAGCCCGCAATAATGAATAAATCTGCAAATTATCCTGTTCCTAAAGTATCTATAAATTCCATTCTATACAATGATCCAAAGGAAAATGCTGCATCAGGCACTCATAAACAAGTCACTGTTTTACGGACAAATGACGTTCAGAATGTAAAGACGACCAAAAACCAACATAATGACATTATTTGGAGGCAAAATGATAAACATCTGTTAACGAAAGCACCTAATCCTTACGAGACAGTATTACTGAGAGCTGTACCGAATGCTCACATTGACACAGTACCAGCATCTACTACAAACACAAAGATCCGATATGCTGGTAAACCATACTCCTCCTTAGACCTTGAACATTTGCTCAGTCAGATGGAAATAGAATCGGAGGTGAATAGGAATCTTGGAAGGTCGGCCGATAAGAATCAAGAAGCAGCGGCAGGTCAGTGACCTAGCCTTCGACCTTTCTGTGTTTCACGTTAACCTTAGACATATGACTTTGACCTGACGTATCAAGACGAAATTACCATGTGCTTATTTTATTTATAACATAAACGCTTTCTCTATCATGACTAACAAAACTGTCACTGTCGGTGCTAATGTTCCTTGGAAAATTGTTATTAACAAATAATTAATCCATAAGTCATTTTTAGGTCAAGGCTCAGCAGCAGGATTCCCGATGCACCCGGCGCATCCCCCTCATCCAGGACCGTCATTCCTCCCAACGGTTCCTCCAGAAAAACGCTACCCACAAGAAGGTGTAGCTGACTATGATGACATACACCGGCCCGTCAATTCGTTGGAACCAAACCTACCAGGGTTGCCTCCAGAATTCACTGTGCCTCCACACTTTGTAGACGACAATAAGAAACTGACCGTCATTTCCATTCAAGCCGATTCACCGACAAGTATCAAAATGTTGTTTGGATTGCCGCCACTTCTTGTAGGACTGAGAGGAAGCATTGATTTGAGATACACGGACAAACCGTAAGTTTTTTTTAAGTGTCTAGTGTAAACTTGTTCACTCTACTTGAATTTCTCTATCTTATCTTTGTTCTATACACACTAGTTAAGATATTTCTTTACAATTACAAATTATAAATTATTTTCGATTTACCTACTGCTTAAAACATTACAATTCCATACGTCAATTTATAAAATTGGGATATCCATTAATAATAATATTATTTATGCAGTGATGAAGACGTCTCGAAATGGAATTCGCAAGTGTTCGCCCCAGCTGACGAAGTATTGACTACGCCACGATTAGAGTTCCGTTTAACAGACTTAAAGCCTTCTACTACGTATAAAATAAGAGGCAAACTCTATCTTCACAATCTCCCAGTGGAACCAGAAAGTGGTGTATATATCGTGCATACTCCAGACCTGCCAACGGTGAGTCAAATCTATTTGCTTATAATTTATAGATCATATAAATAGTTATAGGGTCTCCTGCGTGCCTAGATAAATGCTTTTGGATATTTTCAAATTATAAGAGTAACATAAGAGTTGGTTAACTAACACTTATGTTACCGCCGATTTCAATAAACAATTCCATTTTTTTCTATCGAGGACGAAAATGGATCAATCAGAATAGTTATCTTGACATGCTTACAAATGTTTTATTTTGATTGGTTTCCTTGAGATCGAACCGTAAATAAAGTTTAAGATGGTTTGTTAAAATCAGTCGTAATAATGTTATAAAGTGAAATTTATATAATAATTTCGTTTAGGCTGGTCCAGTGGAGGAGAAACGCAGAGAGATCGACAGCAAGTTGACCGTGGTCGATGTAAACGTCACTACTGCGCACGTGAGCTGGAGACACTTCGACGAAGACGAGCTACAGTTTATTGACGCGATACAAGTCAGGTTTGTATTATCAACACAAGTCATCATCAAAGGTTGATTGTTATATTTTCTTAGATTTAATGATTTTGAAAATGACATCATCATCGACCTTGTAATATTACCTTTTCTATAATCTTCTCGTACTTTATCCGAGTATAACTTGGGGTAGACGGAACATTTTTTAACCATGGCGGAAACTATTTGGTTTCGTTTTTGTTACCGGACGCTCGCCTCATTTTGTAGAAACCCGGTCGTAAGCCAATGGTAAAATAGATCTGGAGCTCATAAACATAAAATAGATTTAGATAAGTCAAGATGGGATGTGATGTGTTGGGATTGATTATGTTCGGTTAAGATGAGATGTGACTTCAGATGGATCGAGACAGGTTGAAACTATAGAAAATATGAGAGGAGTTATGATTTATTGTAGTTCAGGCGATTTTAGTTTGCTTTGGCAGAGCACAGTTCAATTTAATTCCGTAGAGGTCAATATACTTCAGTACAGTTCAGTTCAGGTTTTTTTTGGCTGTTCATAGATATTAATATGTACAAAGCATAATAAAACAACAAGAAAAACAAAATTTCATGTTTTATTTACACAATGAAATACACGTGCACTGCAACTACACCATAGAGTCGATAAATATTACAAAATTTATAAAATTATGAAAATAATATTTCCACAGATATCGTCCAGTAGGCACTCCGATATACAGTATGACGGAGCTACTGCACCACAGCCGCTCGACAGCTGAACTCCACGACTTGCGGCCTGGGAGCACGTATGAAGCGTCGTTGGTGCTGGTACCACCACCTAAGGCCACCACGGAGCTGCACGACCCTGGGAAGGTTGAATTCACCACGGCACCTTTCATAGGTAACCTGGAATATAATATTATGTAGTTATAGGATTAAATTATAAACACAATCAATAAGCACACATCAAGTCATTATCAAAAAATGGGTAGCAAAGGTGCAACCAGATCAACCATTTTTCGCTATGATTCTCTATTGAAAAAATTCAAATATTACATTACCCGACTAGGGATTTGAACCCGGAATCTCATCATGGTGTTGTTCATCGCTTTGTCATTGTGAAATAAAAATAGTCAAGTTACAATCAGCATCTTAATATCGTTGCTATTTTATACACAAATATTAACAACATATCAAATAATATTTTTTATCATAGCATACGACGAATTTTGAGAGCTGGGTATTATTTATTAAACGGCGCCGACTGAACAGCAATAGCCGCTTAAATAACAGCTCAAGTTTTGTATCTTAAATAGTTCAATACCTTAAAGGTCTACGTCTAGAGTTCGATCTTTTAATACGGCCCGTACCCTTTTAGTACGGTTAGTTGGTGGTGAGATATTTATATCAGTTCTGATGACTCCTATCGTACAAAAGGTATAAAATCCGCTATAGTCGCACACGTAAGTGTGTACTGTGTCGCATTCCAGGAGCAGCCTGTATATAATGTAAGAATATTTAGTTAAAAACAGGCTGGCAGAATTGTTTCGACAGGAAAGGGGTAACTATCTCTCGTCTTTCGACACTATTTAATCTCCACCCCGTTGACCTATAGCTGTGGGGTGACTGCAGCGCCCGTATAAAAAAAATACTAGTTAACAAATCAGTTCCTATCTGGAAGAAATCGCTAATTGCGATATCAATTAACACTGTCAATGGCACCTGTCCTTTTTTAGTCTAATCTTTATTGCAGATATATTTTCCTTTCTCTAAGATGTACTATAAAGAGTTTATATTAAACTAACTATAAATAAATTGTTCCCCAGACCCATACAACTGGACAGTGGTAGTAGAGGCGCGTGCGGTGGGCTCGGAGGCGGTGGAGGTGATGTGGCGCGGAGTGCCTGCGCCGGCCGAGCGCTGGGTGCGCGTGTACCGCGCCGCGCATGCGTGCGGCGGACACGCCGCGCCGGCCGAGCGCCGCGAGCACGACGACTTCAGGCTCGCCGCCAGGGACCTGCCGGCCACCATCACGCTTACTGGGCTCGAGCCTAACAGCAGGTAGGCTCACATTACTATAAATTCAAAAGTAATTAAAATTAAAAAAAATAAAATGCAGTAAGGAATCAGCTTAAGGTTATAGCTTAAGGTCCATTTTCATACATTTTGTTTCACCTTTAATCTGGGTAACTAAACAAGTATTGACAAGTAAAGAATTTAAATTCACGTCTAGTTAGTGATTAGTTCTCGCAGTTGAAAGAAAAACGTAAAAATAATTAATATGCATGGATATTTCGGCCTTTAAAATTTAATACGACGAAATTTTAAAGGCCGAAATATCCATGCATACTTGCCAATACTTGTTTAGTTACCCAGATTAAAGGTGAAACAAAATGTATGAAAAATGGACCTTAAGCTATAACCTTAAGTAATTAAACTCTGTTTTGTTTTAGATGATAGAACTAGTTAGATTTGTGAAAAGAAAATCTTTTTGTAATATGATTGATAGACCTACTACTAAAATAAATTCTAGCATTTCATTATGATTATCATGTTTTATATAATCCTTAATAACTTTCACATATTTAATTTTTATTTTGAATTTGTTTCAGATGTCGCGTGTGGCTCGAATTATTTTTAACAAATGGCAAAGTGAAGACTAGTAATGTGTTAGAAATTAACACAAAATCAGCGGATTCACCTGAACCAATTGACAGTAAGTATCGAATATAAGTATTTTAAAATTATACAACGATGAAAATATTAAATATATTATCGTCAAAAATAATAAAATATGTTCGTTCAAATAAATCTTTTGTGTAGATCTACAAAATATAGTAAAAATGTTTGGTAAAATTTTATATGTAGTTTCCTGAGTATGGTATAACCGCATTCCTCTTTTTGCAATAGCGTATTTAACTCATTTTTTTTTAATTTCTTTTCTCAAATATTTAAATCACATAGTACAATTCAAACGCGAAAGGATTTTTTAAAATCCTATAAAATATCAATGTCATAAGTAGAAAAGGTAAGCGTAAAAAAAAACAAGAAAAGCGGCGCAACACGCACACGTGACGTCGAACGATGAGTGCGAAAGAAAGAGTTGAAGCAGTATCCCCAAACGTTAATTATTGCTACATATCTTAACCAATTTTAATGCAGTTTTTCCTGTTACATATTACATAGTGTACTAAATCCAACATAGGAAGATACCCTAATACACACGTTCCAATCGAAGGACAGCTTTAGTAGCCGTATAGGTAAATAGGAAATTTTTTGACTCTTCTACGGCTATCAAAATAGTACTTCGATTAGAACGACCGTAATTGCAGAAAGACGAAAAAGCCTCTGCAGACGTGGGCTCTTTGACTAGAATTATAACTTGGCTTTACTGCCGTGCTAAGCGCAAAAGCGATATGTCAGGGTAATCTTATTTCGAGATAATCGAAGTTTTGTAAATCTAGTTTTATAGTTTTGTATGTAAAACTCAGATAGATAAACTCTTTTAAGGATTTTTTAACAAGTTCTAAACAAGATACCGTTATTTAAGTAAGTTCATTGAATTGGTATTTCTTTAAGTTATCTGATGACATAAAAATCAAGATATTGTTTTTTTTTTAAGATACCGCTTTTGAGCTTAGCACGTCAGTTTACCACAGCGACTCATTAGCATTTGTATTTCCAGATACAATAGAAGCGTCATCAGTGGCGGGCAGTCGTGGCAGCCCTAGGGGTGACTACTACGGCGCGCTGGTGGTGGTGGGTGTGGTGGCAGCCTTGGGCGCGTTGACGTCACTGCTGCTACTACTAGTGGTGGTGCGACGGCATCGCCCACGCTCCGTACCTATCACACGTGAGTTCCTCCTACCATTAGTTTAAGGCCGGCAAATTACTTGAGCATACACTCTGGTTAGTGTAGCTACACTTATGGATAAAAAACATTCCTCAACTCGCAGTAGTGTTCAGTTTTATCGACCATAGTTAGTTTGGAGTACTATAAGTTAAAATTATATTAAATCGTCGATAACCTATATTTTAAGTATTAAATAAATAGTCTATGTCGATATAATCATATCGATCCCTGGTTTGGACTAATGTGAATAAAATTTTATCCTAACAGTCAAATACTTAACAGAAGTCACTTTGGACAATTATTTTTTCAAGCGTTTGGAGATAGCTATCATCATTGTTGACATTGCGACACCCCAAAATTTAAGAATGGTTTTTAGGTTCCATCTGCTTTTAATGTACGTTAAAATCATTATTTCTGTCAAAGGATAGTTAAAATCTTCAAGGGAGACCTATGTTCAGCAGTGTATTATATGGTCGATGATGAAAGTTAAAATATAAGTACTTACAGTATTTTAGGTGAAAAATAAAATTCTAAATAATTAATCAAAACCTGCAATATTTGTTTTATAAAACTAAGTTAGCCGATGTCAACAATAAAGTTGTAAATAATTTAATATAATCTGTATTTTTTTATATAACTAAGTAAGGTGATGTAATTTCCAGCTGTGCCAACGGCCCCGCGAGAGTCTTCGCTGCCGCCGTATGACAACCCAGCGTACAAATTAGAGTTACAGCAGGAAACTATGGGTAAATGTTTGATGCTTTTTCTCGAAACTTCGCCCGCAGTATTCTCTCGGTACTAAAGTCCAACCGTGGAATTTTCAAAAATAAACTGTAATACTAACTACTTAAGCGTTAATCTCAAATCGCTAAATATTAAAATCTTACAATTCGACAATTTAGTTCTAAGAAATATTCAAACAGTTCCATGTTGTTAGATTTGCATTAGAGAAATCCTTTACCACTCTTAATTGTTTCTCTTCAACAGATATCTGAAATCATAAATACCATTTACTTACATACCCCCTATCATGAGACGGTACATACAGGCGAAAAGTAGGTGCCCTGGTTGCACCTCTGTCTACTTCTTAGGGGATAAAAGTGTGATGTGTGTGCACCATTCTGAAATCTAGTTTAATCTTTGATTAATCATTGCTTCAACCCTTCAACAAACTTTGAAGTTGTGAAGAACTTTGTTGTTTGAAGTTGTCGTAATTGATTACGTATTCCCTTTTTTCCAGATCTCTGACAGTTAACCTCCCGTGAGCACAATGGGCTCAACGGGATCTCAGAACGCGGCATTGACGTCCCGGACTCTAACGGCCGGCCGTACAACGAGATGGGCGTGTGAACAGACAATGTGTATAGTGAACTAGTGATTATATGTGATGTTGTTTAACCCTTTCATGCAAGTGATAAGCAGTTTGTAATAATCTACTTTTGATGTTGGATTTTTATTCTCAGTGCCTGCCTTTCTGGAATTCGTGTCCGATTTGGCAATAGGCTTGTCTCTTGTTACATTATAGGGCGAAACAGACGACGAAAAATGGGTGTCTTAGTTGCACCTCTGCTTACCCTTTCGAGGTTAAAGGCATGGTATGTGCGCTTTGCATATGGTATGATAACCAGTAATAGTGTTTGCAATTGTCTCATTGTGAAAATAAATGTACTTTTCCATTGTTTACCATTTTTAAATTCGGTTGGTAATCATAAAAATAAACTTACATAGATTTTTTTTTGTTAATTTTTTGTGCAGAGACAGAGAGGTCTCTCAGACATTTTTAACATTACTGTTAGAAATATTTGAACAATGAATGGTATTAACAAACATTTTGTGAAAGATTGCAGTTTTTAAATTATACCGAATTAATAAAATGGCCACATTAGAAGTATACTGATGACGATATGATGACATACGTGACATCCAACTTTATTACACTTTACACAAAACTGTGTATGAAAGGGTTAACCATGCTTTAAATTAAGTTAACCTAAAAGCTCTGAATCGAAATACTGTATAATAAAATAAGGTAGTGATAACAAATGAGTTAGGTTTAATATTAAATCAAAGGTATAAATTATGATATAAAAAAACTGCAATTTACCGACAATGTTACATTTCACATTCGTATTACGGGACCAAATCTTATATAGGTACCTGATATTATGTAGCCATCATTACCTCTATCTACCTTATCTTCATACGATATGATGACAGCGAAAAATGAAATTTCCCAAAAGCGAACCCGACACAACACATAAGGGGCCTTATTCTTTATGCCACACGTTATTTTGATAGAGCGTAGCAAGCACGTAACGCACTGCGTCACTTTAAAGACAATAGAAATTGGCATACAGAATATCATTTCACGCAAATTTCACGAAGATAATGCGACATGGTCGCGTTACGCGTTTACAGTGACATACAGAATAAGGGCCAAGTTCTAATATGCATAAAAACGGTCTGCAAATCGGTGTAATAAATATTTAATTTTACATAAAAGGAAGTCACCAGGAATCGGGTTTGCTCACCTTCTTTGGTATAAAATTCTCGCAGTGTACGGCCGGATATAAAAGTAGCCAATATGTTCATTCAGAATACCTGTGTCCAAGCTTCATCCAAATTTGTTTAGCGTTTAGTCAACGAAGATCCAATTAAAATCCAAACTACACGCCATAGTGGTTCTCGTAAGTGTGTCGCGTTCCATGCAGCCTGCGTATATCCGGATCCAACAAGCCGGCATAATTGTGTCAACTGCCGAGGGGTAATCATCTCTCGTCAGTCGACATTCTATTGGACCTAACTTATCATCAGGTGCAGTGGGGTCAGATTGTCGTGCTCGCATAAAAAAAAAAGTGTAAATGTTTTAATTTCATTGTAAATATTGTTAATAAGACTACCGGTATCGCATAATGTAAAATAAATAAGCTCTGTAATTCTTCGTAATTTTTTAACTGTAATATATATTTTTATAATATTATCTCGTTTTTTTTTTTTAATATTACATGAGATAAACCAGATCTCTGTTCTCTCTCTGTCTGATCTCTGTGCTCGCAGCTTCGTTCGCTTTAAAATATCTGTGGAATTCGAACGGATATTCTTTTTTCCTCCACGTGCTTTTATGGGATTAAAAATGTGGCGACATGGCGAATGTGGCGTGATGGCGGCTTAAGTTTCAAGAATGGACCTTTTTTAACAGTTTTACTAATCAATAATTCCATCGTGTTTTTTAACGTATTGCGAAAACTATTTGGTTTCTTGACAACCTCGATGAGTTGTATTGCGTACGCGGCACAACACTAAATTCCCTGGTTTAAAACAGTAATATTGAGTTTTTCTCTATGAAACCAGAGTCTGACATTTGTGCGTGATATGTCGATATTGCCTCCTATCCATCATGGGACGGAAGACAGCAGAAACTGGGTGCCCTGGTTGCACCTCTTCTTACCCTTTTGAGCATACAGGCGTGATGTGTGTGATTTAGTTTCTTATTTAAATACTTTATGGCTTTATTTTATTTTTTATAACCGACATCTTGCAAGACAGCAAACAGTACGAATAATACTTGAGTAACGTCTACGAAAAAGACGATATATTGCATGAAATTGTTGAATATTTTTTATTAATTTCGTTTGTTAGTCTTGAAAGCATTCTCAAGTTAATCGATTGATGTGTTAACATGTGTAATCGGACATATCATAAGGGAAAAGGAGTAGCGATTACAAAAAACGTAATTTAATTCAAATACAACACCAAATCACATTATATTTTCTATAATAATAGTACATAATATATTTTTTCTTTATATGTTTTTTCCTTAACGACTAACCTATCGAATTTGTATTCTATAAGCCCATACGATTAACCGTGTTTTATACGGATTGAAAAAACTTTAAATTTTTATTAGTGTATTTAATTCTCTTTAAGAAAATATACGTAAGAACTTGATAAATAACCGTGTACATTCGCTGGGCCCCAAGGGAAGTAATCGTGGTATGTAAATACTTTCATCAAATCTTAATTTTAACGATAATTCTCTAATATAATTTGTAATAAACTAACTCGAGGGGACGACGCGCGCCGCCCCGCTCTCTATAAACACAAATGTTCAAATGAGCTTCATTTAGCTGGGTTAAATCAAGACCATTTGAATAACTAAACTTACTTAGCGTTTTGACGTTTCGAGTTAATTGTATACTACGATAAATCCTAACTGCAACAAATGAAGTGAAAATAAGAGATATCTATCGAATAAAGTAAATATAAGAAACTAGATTAGACCCGGTTTCCACTGAAGCAAAGAGTGGAGATATTTTGTAAACGACCCATGTCATTTGCTTACATTTCTATTGCATGCGCAAAGTATATGCGCAGTGTGCGGCGACACATTCCCTTCTAACTCTCTTCCGTGGCCTAATGATCTGAAATGTTGTCTTGCCTTAATATTTAGAGACAGCTGTTCTATTCTAACACACATCTTCGTTATGTGTTGGAACCAGACTGGCTGCTCCTCCGTTCTCTGCGCAATTCAGCTCCTCTCCGCAAATGCAACCGGGCCTAAATTTATTCCCACTGCGTGTATATAATCTACCACTTTACATTTATCGAATTATAATCAAAATAGATATTTTGTGGCTTTTTTTACATAAATATGTATTAGTTCAATTCATTTGCTTTAATCTCATGTTCTTTCTTTATCTCTCTTGTATTTTAAACATTTAGCAGTCTACAATTAACTCGTTAAATAAATTGAAAAATATCGTCTAGATAAAATATTTTGTTACATGCTTTAAATACCTTAAATCAATTTGTAATCATAAATGAACGAAGAAGCTATTCGTAAATAAAATAAATAAAGCATGAAAATAAAAACATTAATTAAATCTTGCTCAACTTCATTATAAAGTATGTAGTCGTATTTTCGTCAGATATATCGGGTTTTCGACATAATTTGATATGTTGTATGCTATATTCAATTATTTCCTAGCTTAGGTATTGAAGATGAACAACATTTTTGAAAACATTTTAATTTATGGCTTGGAACTGAAACTTACTAAATTAAGGATAGTTAAAATTAATGACTAGACGAAGGTAAATTTGATTTCAATTCCAAGCCATGGAACAAAATACATTGATTATTTTATCGTGAGAATATTACACTAATTCTCTCCATGTGCATGCTAATGAATATTACAAAAATCTAAGCATATTTTTAGACATTTATCACCAGTATGGTATATTTATTATATTATTTAATTTGCCATTACAAAACCGCTTATATACCAGAGCTATCCATTATACGCCAAATTAAATCAATTAACGTTTACGGAAAAAAATATTTGATCTGTAATGCAAGAATAATAATAAAGCTAATAAAAATATAATTATACCGTGGTGAGTTAAATTATTATACATCAAATATTTTTTTTTACTTTGATCGTGCTGTAAGCAGCATTTAAAAACCGTTAATTAAAAAAAAACTTGTCTTTATGTATACAAACTAATAAAATTAGAATTATTACTTGTACCTACCGATCAAGTTATACGTTTGCCATTGTGGAATTAACCTTTTTTGTTACATAAATTTAAACTTAATTTACGAATAAGTAAGAACAATTTTTCAACTAAAATTGACAAAATAAATAACAGTTTTCCTTGAAACATTTGTACCTCGAAAGTACAAGCTACAAAGAAATTATTTTAACGTAATCACACTTCTCGTGTATATAATCTCTTTACAAGTAACACACTACTAAAAGGTTATTATTACATATTTTAATGATCTCAACTTGTAAATGTAACCAGGGACGCAATCAGGACAGGAAGTATTGGTCCAAAATCCCCTAGTTCAATCCATTTATACTCATAGAATACGCCCGTATCGTCCTAATCTTTTACGAAGCTGCTTAAAAATATTAGTTTTGGCAGCATTACTATAAATTCCATTTTTTCTTACATAATTTAAAACAAGAATACCGCACTCTGTATACCAATATAAATCAACGGAAATTCTAACTTACGAAAGAGCTTGCAACGTAAAATTTATTAGTTCTCATTGAGTGGTCCGAAATAAGAATGTGACCGTTTAAACTGTGGGGGCTCGGGGTCACTACTTATTGAGTGCGTTGTCTTCGTGCGCCTTCTTCACGACGGCAAGCTTAGAGTGGGGGTCTTGCGGTTGTAATTGTGCGTACGGGGGCGCGCGGGTCCCGTGCAGGACGAGTGACCAGCCGCGCACCCACCCCGACCACCCTGAGTCTGCCCCTGTATCGCCGCCATTATTGTACCGTGCCTGGAGCATAACATTGATATTGTCATATAAATAGTGCTACAAATAATTTAGAAAAGGTAATAATATAAACATTAATAATACGGTTTTACAACATTAAACAACTGATTCTGGTTCATTACTAAAACAAAGATTTAAGATGTCGATAGTTATAAAAGTTATCCGAGGTGTTATTTAGAACTAATAATTACTATTCTTATAAATTGTTTTGACGTATCATAAGTGCAACTTTGTTCACCTACGTGATAAATAAAGTATTTTATTTATTATTTAAAGAAGGTGTTTATTCACCTCTAGTGTCCATGTCCCTTGTGGGTACTCTCCCCACGTGTGCGTGGTCATGAAGGGCCATTTTGTGAATCCGTCCCTGGAGTCGTCGTCGTTTGCCCGTCTGCTCAGTATCATAGATCTAAGAAAAAGCAAATATAGGGACGTATTACTAGTGTTTACCTGGATCTCTTCTGTAAACCTATCAATAAGTAATATATATGTAGGTGTACCTAGTAGCTGTGTTGGTACATAAATGAAATACTTTCTAATGAATAATTAGTTAACATCCCTAAAAAATCATCTCATTTTACAATAATGTCTCTTTTCTTCAATTCACTATTATTTTTAAATTTGTATGTATAATAAGTATAGTACTATGTAAGTAGGTGTACACTGTAGCTATGTTAGTACATAAATGAAATATTTTCTAATTGAATAATGAGTTAACATCCCTAAAAAATCATCTCATTTTAAACAATGCTAATTTTCTCCAATTCAATATTATTATTAAATTTGTACGTATAATATAAAAAAAACAGCTCAGGGTATCAACGGCATCTTGTCGACTTTACCTGGTCCCCATAGGGCTAGTCAGGAAGAACTCCAAGTCCCCGCGTCGAGAAGCATTAGCGCTGACGACAGCTTGCACATGTTCCAAGTACCGCACCTCGCTTCCGGAGCCCGCGCACGCCGTGGTGTCAATCTTCAACGTTATACTGCCCTCTACCGGGATCTCACTGCAATACCCGAAAATAAATTTGAAATTATAAAACCTCGTTTTTCAGGTCAATGATTCCTGCTCTCATGCAAAATGTGACGGTAGTTTTAAACGGGTAAGTTCGCGGCTTCGATTCTCGGGTCAGGTAAAATAATATTGGATTGTTCTGATCAGTAGCAGATGTCAGAATAATAAAGCATTTAATTCATGAGACCTAACATAGCAGGCGAAAATATTAACCTTAGACTACCCACAAAACTATCCAAAAGCACTATGTATATATAAATAAAAATATGTACAAATTCTCACGTATGAGTATTAACAGAGCCGGCCTCGCAGTGGTACCGGGGGGGCACGGAGCGCCAGTTAGCAGCCAGCGCCGTCATCGCGCCCGCGTCCAGCACTCCGAACCCGAACAGATGGTTAAACTCCAGCCCCACGCCGTTCATTGTCCAGTGGAACCGACCCTGGAAAGTGACAACTGTTTCTGTACTACCATATAGTGAGGTTGGATTTTATGCGCTTATACTTCTAAATATGGAAGTATTTGTAACGTAATAATTAGTTTTATTTAATTATTATACAAATTTTAAAAAGGTTTTTGCAATAAAGTAAAGTAAAACTCAACATTTTTAAATTTACATTGTGACCAAATTTTATAATGAAACATTGGTTCCAATGGTTTGATAAACCCCAGTTCCCAATCCAAATACCAAAATGAATAAAACAAAGGTAAACAAAGGTAAAACATACCTTTGCATCGTAAAGAGAGTTTCTCTTCGACGTCAATACAGTCAAGTGTTGAATATCGCGCCAAGTTAGATTGGGACTGAAAAAAATGAATGTTGAAAACTGATTATAATTTAAAGAAATAAAAACTACCGTGTATTATTTCGAAAAACTAATATGGCCAATTCTTATGAACGATCTTAAATCATACCGTTTAACCCCATAGAGAAAATAGATCAATCAGAAAAAATATTTTTTGAAATACTTTTAGATGCCTTATTTTCATTGGCTTATTTCTATCTATAACGCGTAGTTAGCGGTTGCCACAATATATTGATATTTGGTGTTAAAAGGAATGAATGTATACTTAAACTAGAGAATATTCGTCTAAAGGAAAGAACTAAACGAGAAAAATCTACGCCTTATGTTGAATACAGCGCCGTAGCTACCGCCGCATCAGCCGTATCATACAGGGCCCCCGAGCTTTGGAGCTTGTCTTGACCCATACCCACATTAAACTAAGCGGGCGCCCAAAAGTTCGCACTGTCCTGAAAAGCCCCCAAACAAATAAAGATATAGGGCTCCTCTATGGCAAGCTACGCTACTGGTTGAATACTTTAATGTTTTTACGACAAAAAACCACTTATTTATTTATTTGCACTTAACATACATAACATATATATCGGCGGACTTAATGCCAAAAGCATTCTCTCCCAGTTAATCTAAGGGTGGTGCAGAGATAAATAAGGTATCTGTCTATCTATACTATGTTTAAAAATAACAGCACATATTAAACTTTACACAAAGTTCATACGAAGTTGTAAGTAATAAGTGTTCGCCATTTTACCCTCGATTTCCATCACTAACTTATGGAGGAGCACATTAACGGCTTCCGTCTGCCGCTGTGTGGGTGAATGTAGCTATTTGTACATGAGTTAAGAATACATGAACTTTGTCCGACTATTTGTTAACATTTTACTTAACAAAGTGTATTAGAAACGATATGTAAAATTAATGCAAATAAAATTCCACGTATAATTTTGTTTGTATAGATTTCTTTTCTACGCTGGTTTTTTTTTTATATTTGCACGGCAAATAGCCTCACTGCACCTGATGGTAAGTGGAGTGGCGTCTATGTTTCTGTATCAAAACCTGTTTATAAGTTTTTGTGTTTATAAATGTAACACTTATAGTATTTTCATAAAATTACAATAAATACAGTTTATAATTTTTATGAAAGTTTGATTACGTTATTAAAATTTGTCTACTTACAATACTGCATCATACACACTCAATTATGTTTGCAAACTTATCTTCCAATATATGTATTATGTAATGATAACATACCTATAGGTATAAGAGAGGATGATAGCATAAGTAAATAGCATACTTAGCATGTAGAGCCAAAGCGAACACTCCGGCAGCCTCAGGCGCGGCGGCAGACGTCCCCGAATGTGTGGCGGTGCACTTCCCATACAGATCGGTGGTGGCGACCCCAGTGCTGGGGTCCCGAGCCCCGTTACTGAATGTACTGGCCAGTGTGGAGGAGCAGGACTCGTCGTAGTGCGCGTTTTGACCGTCGTTTATTGCACTTGAATTAAATTTATAAGACGGTGATATAACTTATAGACATATTTATTTGTTATTTGTCTTTGCCCTGATATTATTTTCACTAATTGATTGTAAATACTTAAATAGAGAAATAGATTTATATTTATTGCAACATTAATGTAAAAGAGTTCACGCACATAGCTTAATAACTGCAACATTTAATATGCGATTTAACGCTTAGATTGATCTCTTAAAATCAAGATTAGGAAGGAACCATTACAGTATAGTGGCGAAAGGTGAAAGGAAACCTACACAACATATACCTATAGGTACTAATATGCATAAGTGCCAGCAAATCGTTCGATAGTTATTTTCTACATAATTAAATTCTAGATAAAAGGAAGCCGTCAAGAATGAAATTATATGGACCCTTCGCCACTATTACAGCATGAATGTGTTATGGACGAAAACACTTGTATCCTCGTATATAATCTTACCTATTAATGGAAACAGTCCACATGGAAGCAGCGTAACCATCACAATTGCAGTCGTCGTCCTCACCGCCATCTCCACTGGCCCATACGTAGATATTGCCGAGGCCGTTTCGACCCTGGAAACAAAATCGAGGCCATAATTATGCTCTAGGAACTATACCTATTTAACAGTACCTACACTTTTTTTTTAGAAAATTCTCTTGGATCCTCCCTTCTAGTGGTAAGCAAGGTATGTCGGATTTTTACTGGCAAAAAACCCCATGTTGGCCTCCATCCTCCTTTGAAACTCCGGGACCTCGAAATGAACACGCCAGAACTCCACCAGTACGTCACTAAACGCACTGCTCGGTGGAGGAATAAGAGCTCTCGCTAACACCCCCCAACCTGACAGTACCTATACCTAGTTATGCCTACTTAACCGACTACGGTCAAGTTGCATCGTGCACATTACTGTCTTATTTCGTCGTTTATAAGTACTTCTACTTATTTCAAAGCTGCTATACACTTCGCCACTCAAATAAAGCCGTTGTTTTAACTGCGCAATAAGAAATTAGAACATAAAACGTTGTTAAAAGTAAATGCCGTCGGAGTAGATGTGGGCGGTAGGAAAATATTAATAACGTCGAAGTGTTTCACAGAATTGAATGCAGTCGAGATGGATTTTAATGTGTGCGATTTTATACTTAATTGTTTTTAATTAAAATACATTCATTATAATACTCGATGAAAATACTCCAATGAAAAAATTATGTAATAATTAGATTAGCTGCATTAAGAGTTTTCATGAATTTTAGTGTGAAAAGCCTCTAAAAACATTTGGGGAAAATTAAAACATAAAATCCGTAAAATAGTTTTACTATATTGTCTGACATTCTCGTAAACATAAGAAATAAATAAAATTTTACACTACGCTAAAGATATAACAAGTATTAGAGCAGGTTAGTAAATAAAATATACGACGCTGTTATAAAACTTATAAATTATCTAATAAATAACGATGATTTTCTTCACCACACGCGTTGACCGTAACAATGTATTCGACTGTAGCCTTATAAGACTTTAACAACAAAAAAATCATTTTCGTTCTTACATCCGCTAGCCAATGCTAATGGCAGGAAATCTCTACGACACTTTTGTTTTTCCTTTGTTCCAATGTTTTCAGCTTTCAGCTGTACGGAAATGAGGTACGAAAGCAGGAAATGAAGCCGTGTTAAATGAACGACGTAGCTAGTTACTGTACAGTTATTACTCTCGTTGCTGGACTTGCAATTTCATAGCTCTCAGAGTGTGAAAAGATTGATGTTTGGATTTTCTTATATTATACTAGCTGTGCCCGCGGCTTCGCTCGCGTGGAAATTAGTGTGTCACAAAGTCTCTCCCGCGTAAATCCCGACCCACGATTTTTTTACAACTACGCGTCCTCTTCAACAGTAGTCGTTATATTTCAATTAATTTACGAGTATATAAAACCGTAACGTACTATTAACCTAAACTGTCCTCAAAATTGCATTATCTTTTAGTAAAAACCGTACAAAAATCCGTTCAGTAGATTTTGAACAATCGATTATATACAGACAGCTTTTGGGGACTTTGTTTTATAATATTTATAGATTACAGAGGCGAGTAAAATTACAGACGTGACACCGTTATTTGTTACTTATATAGTAATAAATAATACATACGTATTTAATTTATTACTTCAAAGGTAAGCCGGTATAAATCATGTTATATAGACCCTTTCTCCACTAACATGTTAAGTTATATTTATTAATTGATTTGTAATTTCAGTGCACATGGCATATGGAAATCGGGGTTAAGTGAAAAGCATATTCGACGTTATTGTTGCAGTCATTAGTATTATTATCAATCATCTTTATATAATTATGTTCACCCATTAACACTAGTTGAATAACTGACAATTCCATACCCAGTTTTGATTATGTTTCGTACAATCGTGTTATGCACGTTTCAATACACGTGAGTATGAGTGATGATTGCCAGATCTTTATACACAAAATTTGAAGTGTAAATGTTCGTGACAGCTGCTAAATACGTTGTTTACTGCGCAGTGGCGAAAGGTGAAATTTTGCGAAAGGGAAACAAACACAACGTATGACTAATATGCAGGAATTGGGTCTAAAATTATTTTACTGATAATTAGATTCAACATATTATAAAACAGTCTCCTTTTCTGTCTGTCTGTATGTGATCGATTTTCTCAAAATCTACTTAACAGAATTTTATGAAATTTTGTATAAAGATAGTTTAAGACCCTAGAAAGGTTATAAGGCTACTTTCTATCCTGGGAAATTTTATAGCGGGACTTATATCCCGGAAAACTTCTAGCGGGAGAAGCCGCGAGAATAGCTAGTTTTACATAAAGGGAAGTAGGCAGGAATTGGGTTATGTGGACCCTTCACCAGTATTACTGCGTAAGCATACGTTTGATACGAGCCGATTGTTGATAAAAACTACTCGCGTACATAATTTATTTAAATATTATTGCTATAATATGCCTTTATCTATGTATAATAAAACAGTAGTGTATGTTAAATAAATTTCTCATAAATATAGGCTTTAAAAACCAAAAAATGACGGGGCTAGGTAAATAAATTCCTATTTTATTGTTCTAGTTTTAAATCAAATATTAATTTCGAAATTTTAGATAGATATGTCTTATGTTAGACATGTTTGTTACGTGATAATTACCCTCAGACATATACTAACTTGAGTAAGATCTAATCTAGGCCATTATCTAAGCTAATCCCAGATAAATCCTAACTTGACAGAGTGCTAATTAAATTAGGCTCTCCGACTAATTAGTAATTACATAAATTATATACGTAACAATAATGTACTAATTTAATCATCTTTCTTAGAGATATAATAATAATATAATATTATATATATGTATACAAATATCTAAACAATATTATATATAAATGTCTCTTGTATGATTTTTCTTTATATAATAGTATAAGATGAAATTAACATACACACGTTTATGGAATCATATTAGTGTGCATATAATTGATAGCGTAGAAGATTTATATATGTGTGCGTTTATTGAATCAATACGGTTTGACTATGTGTGTTGATTTTTTAATGTAGTATTGACACTGAAAATGACAGTCTTTTCGCGATGATAGGCGCATGGCGCGTTTTTTCTAGATGTTCTATGATAAAAATAAATATATAGTTATAAATATATAGTTTGTAAGAATTTCAAACTATTTTTTAACGATTCGATCTCTGGTAATATTTATTCTAAAAATTCTTTGAATGCTAAAATAATATATTTTTTTTATTCCGAAACGGACTTATATACTAAAAAATGATTTAATCGCGGACAGAACCGTGAATAGCAACTAACTTTAAATACACAACAGTCAACTTAATCATAATCGTTTGATATAAAGTATCAAATAGTAATAAAAAACTTCAATGACGAATGAAAAATCTTAAGCATATACATGTAAAATACCCCTATAATATAGATGTATTATAATAAAAATTTAAACCCAACAATATCACAAAACATTATTCAAGCATATGTTTTCAGCCGAGAAAAGCGAGATATATTTTAATTCGACGCTTAAAATACCTCGGCTTTTAGAAAGAAAATATTACGTCAAATACAGCTTGTTAAAAGTACAATAGGCGCCTTTATATCAATGACAAAGGAAATTCTTTCGCCAAAAATTCACAACTTTGTTTTTGTTTTGAGAAAACTTTAACGATGCGGAATGATAAAAAATATAGCATTTACTTGAAGAGGGATTTTTTTTACCTGTATTTATAGTAAACGTATGGACTTAATTCAATTTGTAACCTCCTTAAAGTAGGGCCGTTTATTTTTTTATTATGTGGCTATGATTTGAAGAATTTCATAATAAAAATGTTACTAAAATTGTTGATTCTATGCATTTTCTCGTAAAGTTCATGACATTTCAATTTGCCAACATTATTAGATAGACAATTCAATAAGATATATTTTGGTAGTTTCAAAGATTCAAAATAATAAAATTAGCCCTGTATTATATACTGTCCTACTGCTGCACGGGCCTCCTACTACTGAGAGGGATTAGGCCATAGTCCATCACGCTGGCCTAGTGCGAATTGGTAGACTTCAAACACCCTCGAAATCTCTACAGAGAAAAGTTTTAAAAAGGCAAATAAATTGTTTTTTAATGACATTATTTGTAAATATATACAGTTTCCCATAGGTTACTTGTGCGCCTTAAATGTATGCTTAGATTAGAGAGCCTGCAATGCAGAGTTTTGCGTTGAGCTAAATAATTTTTAGGGCTCAATCCATTGATCTGTCGTTACTAAGCACGTTACTTTGTCTATCGTTCAAGGATTTTTTTTAAGTTATAAAAAGTGTGGCGTTTTAAATCATAAGATTTTTTTAAGTAAGCGTCATAATAGTGAATATCGTATCCGCATGATGACGTATTATAAAGATGTTATTAGATAACAAAACAAACACACATCACGCATTTATCCCCGAAGAGGTAAGCAGAGGCGTAACCAGGGCACCCACTTTTCGTCAAGTGTGTTCCGTCCCATAATGTGATAGAGGGCGAGCACAAATTCGAGACTCCAGGCTAATACTGAACAGAAAAACCCAAATATCACTCTGCCTGATCCGGGATTCGAACCCAAGACCGCACTTCCGTACCGCGCATTCAGTACAACTACGCCACTGAGACAGTCTATATATTTTAGTAGGCAGGTTAAAAAATCTCAAAAAAGTTGTCTCTCATCTGCATCTTTCGGTTGTGTCTAGTATTTTTATTATTAAAATACGAAAAAACAATCTTCTGCAGTTAATTCATTGTTCCCATTTCCGTTTACTCCATATACTACATATTTACTTATGTTACATGTTATATTTCCAAAAAAAATGTTAATTAAATATTTTACGTCAAAACGAACAGACCAATCAACATCTCCTATTTACCTTTTGTACGTAGCATGTATGATATGCTAAAAATGGCTGACCTATAAACCCTCATTGTGTTTGCATTTGGAGCAAACGTGCTTTCAACGATATGGGAAAATCAAACAAACCAAATATTAAAAATACACGTTAGGCTAGAATGTAGATCCTTTCATTACAAATACGAAATGAAATGGAGGATATTTTTATGAATAATTTACATCCTTCGATAATAAGAAACTTTCTTTCTCATTCTGCTTGATATGGAAGTTTTAATGTTTTGCTATTATACATATTTAATGTGCAAATAACTTTTAATAAAAACTTTTTAACGAAAACGACTCCAAAAACCTGTTTAGTTGAAACAAAAACTTATTGAACAAAAAATTTGAAAACTAAAGCCGAGATTTATTGGCGAATATATTTTTTATTCATCGATGATAATTATCGGTACAATATTAACAGAGTTAAAGCCGAGTATATAGT
This sequence comes from Manduca sexta, assembly GCF_014839805.1. Lineage (NCBI taxonomy): Eukaryota > Metazoa > Arthropoda > Insecta > Lepidoptera > Sphingidae > Manduca > Manduca sexta. Next base: position 563,761 of record NC_051127.1, on the reverse strand, counting down.
TTCATTTATAAATGCAATCTTAAAACGACTGTATGAAGTTCAATTATTTTATGGATTGTAATGGTTTCTTGAGTCACATTACTTAGAAAACATATCTAATTGAATCCATTACAATAAGAATCATCCATGTCCTATTTCATTTTGAGGAGTTATGTTTTGAAACTTCGAAGTTATTTATTTTTAATATGGTATTTTAAAACTTTACTCTCATTAACACAAAAAAAAGCCGGAAAATCCTTTCCGATATTGAGAAGATCCCTTCCGCATGTGCAAAGTTCAAATTCTAACAACAATTTATTCAATAAGGTAGCATCTTGAAACTATATACATTACAAAAAGAATCACCATAGTCCTATTTGACTTTGCACTTCTCTCTGCATCTTGTTAGGCCAAAATTCTATACCAATGAAATCAAAATAGGATTATTCCAAGTTTAAAATCGAACACAAAAATAATCATTTAAATCGGTCACAAAAAATTATCACTACACAAAAAATAATACTACGAATGAATAACAATCTTTGCATTCGGTTAATAAACTACACGATAACTACTAAAGTCACTATAGAAATATTTGTTTTGCATCTCTTTGTAGAGCCAATTCTTGAGGGATAAGGCTCAAAATCACCTCAGGTAGAGACTCCGGTACCCGGCTTAAGCCTAAATGAAAAACGGTTCGCTGAGCGGACAATCTGAAAAGCTTTGACTGATATTGAAAAGAAAGGAGACAAATGACTTATAGCTCTATACTAAGTTGCCAAATCTACCTTTTTTCCATTAGATTTTTAGGATAAAATAGAAAAGTCTCAAGGTTTTGTTGCATGAATAAATCGGCTTATGTCGTCTTTGAGAATGGTAATGCTATTTTTCATCTCTGAGCAAACTGAAAAGTCGACGTCAAGTTGCTAATTCAATTTATTCATCGACATTATTTATTTAAGTATTCAGATAGCGCGCAGACGCTGTAATATGCCAAGAAACACTATTCTACTATAAAATTAATTGTCCCTTGCAAAGTATAATAGTATAGCCTTATAATCATACGACAAACAATTTTTTATAATTAGTTACAAGTCTTTATTTTATTTGTGTTCGACTATATTCTGCATTATATCATTTCCTTATAAAAACGGTGTAAATATAAAAAAGTGACATCTACACGATGCCTTATTTAGCTGTAACTTTTGCATTCTATCTCTGTTCAAATGTGATATGTATACCAATTACGATAGTGGAAACTGAAAACATATTAAATAACTTTAATATGGGTTTACCAAAATCATTACGCTCCATTAGTTTAATATGCAGAAATTTTGCCCATACGAACTCTTTAATAGCAATTATCTAACTCATCCCACTCCCAACTTTATATATCCCTAATCTTCCCGAGCACTCTAATAAAATCAAGATAATATTAACTTATCTACACTCATTATGTTCATGTACATTTTAAGCGGTGATAGCCTAGTTGGGTGTGGAACGGACTGCCAAGACGAATGTCCACAGGTTCAAATCCAAAGGGCACACACCTCTGACTTTTCTAAAATCATGTTATTTTTACATTTTAATACGTTTAATTTTAGATATCCGCTTACGGCGTACTTAGTAAAATATGTCACGCAAAAGCCATGAATAATAATTATAATGAATATATATTTTAATAGTCATAAATTATTTAAGTCCTACTTATTATAATTTTATTTGTTCTTGAACATAAATATATTTCAATGCCACGTTTCATACATTTATTTTTGAAACACGAGCTAAAAAGTACTTAGCTACAGACATGGTCCTATAACGTGGACGGTCGATAACTACAAAACTTTGCTATTTAATGAAATTTTAACATAAAAATACTTTACAACGTTTACTATTTTCATTAATCAACGTAAATGTATCTTCACACATAACATAGTGATCTATGTCAATTTTAATTCAATTCTAAGCCAATTTTAAATTATAATTAAAAGTTATCTATTAACCTACTGATATTTTATGTCAACATATCTATATATTTTAATCATCTTTTACGAGATTTAATCTGACTTTTTATATTGCAGGGAATGCTCCATAGGGCTAGGAACTCGATCCAGTGCTCGCTTGCATGATGCTATAGCCCAGTGTGTTGACATTGAAGAACAACAAAACCGTTCCACTCAACCCCCAGTGGTTGTAGTTATAACGCGTTCTACATCACGAAAAAATGATTACTACCTGACTAATATTACCTGTATCACGAACTATCGATATAGAATAGTGGCGATCAGGGCTGACCATAAACGTCCACAATACAATAAAACATCGATACATTGCCTTTGAGGCAGGAATAGACTCTGACAATAATTCTCATAAGTTACCTCATTAACTCCTCTCACTATGGCCCGCATAGTAGCGTTCCTGGGTCCGTCCACCGTCCGCCCATCGTCCGTGGGCCCCCACGACGCGCTGTATATGTGGATCTTATGGGGCTCGTGGCCCATGGAGTTAGCCTCGATCAGGTCAGTCATGTAGGGCTGGTCCAGCATTCTGATACCTAGAAGGCACAATAAATTTTAAAATCAAAGCTCGTTAAATAAAGTAGCCTTTACCTGAAAAGCAGTTCCGATCATTGAAAATGAAGATTATAGCGAAAAAAACGTTATCATATTGGAAATAAATGGGTTTAATATATTCTTATGTTCTGTGGTCACGTATGTCATAAATAGCTGTAACAACATTTTGAAGCACAAAATATTGCAGTGTACAGCTGCATTGCGTTCCAATCTATTTCAATAGACACTATATAACTGCATACAATGTCTTTCAAGTCAGTTGACAACAAAGCTGGTACACTGCTTCTGAGCGGTAGAAAACAAAAATACCTACACAGACGGACTGTTGCGTACGAGCGATTTACCTCTATTTATTGTTGCTTTTACCTCCATAAATATAGTCTATTTTGAACTTTAATGTAAGATGGTGGTGTGTAAAGTCGTTTTTTGACTGTTCTTAATATAAAAGTTGCTTATTTTCATACTTAAGTTTAATAAGTTGAATTAAAAGAATCTTAATAATCAAGAATGTTGCAAAGTGGATTTGTTTTAATTATAATTACGACCCTACTATCGTAGCTCTTATTTAATTAATATAGAAAAGAAATATTCTTTTTTTTTCAATCGAAATCATAGCGGACACGCGCATGATCAAAACCAAACCTGATCAAACCTTAAGGAATAAGTGGATTTAAAATGAAATGGCTTGGTCGGAAGGCAATTCAATTTCTTTGGTTCGACGCCGCAGCGAGGTTTTCTTCCATTATTTTTACCGGCTATACAATTTCTATGGTAATTGAAAAAAAGCCAGCTGATTGCTCGGAAGCGACCTTGCTGACCTTATTCAGTGCATTATCTGCGCTTCGATGGAATTATAACAGGGTGAGGCAATTTGTGGGAGTGAACGTCTAGATATACCTATAGACATCTTAGAGCGTTTCTACTTTATGTCTATAATGGTTTGTGTGACCTGTATTGGAATAGCGTCAAGAGATTTCGATTGAAAGAATGTTTAGCATAATCAGTCTTACTTATAAATTATTCGTAAAGCCATGCTTAGTTAAAACACAAATTTACTCGATCAGTTGTAAGTCAAAACTCGCTATCTTGCCTCTTAATAAGGTTTAAACTAGGAACTGGTGATGTTTTTGACAAGCTATTTGAACAATTCTTAACCATCTCTTAACGCTAAAACAAGTTTATAAGTAAGATTGATAGTTTGTGGTATAATGTTCTTATTGCCTTCGTCATGTCTATGGCCTATGTTTACTCTATGGTAATATATTAGAATTAAAAAAGGTTGAACTATGTTTTAATAAAACGGTTTGTAAGATATATCCGTATAAATTTCAACAATTACGATCTGATAGAACTTGAAATAGTAATTGTCTAGTGTTGCGAAAGTTAAATAATGTACTCAGTGGAGTTTCATGCATTATTGTTGATAACCTTTGATAGTGTTACTGTTTTTGCGATTATTAGGCAAGTAATTTGTATAGCTTATCATAATTTAAAATTGTAAAAATGAAAATTGGTAAAGTTGATGTCCAGAAGTGGTCTTGTTTATGAATAAACTTTATTTTTCATAGTTTTATTATATTTAATAAATATGGTTTACAATGCTGTCGATTGCCACGAACTTTAACCAATATCCGTTTTCGACGAAAAACCGTTATCCAGTAAGTATATTGTTAGAGTTAAATTGTGCGAAACATCAAAGCCGACATCGTAAAGCCACCAATCAGCCCGCGAAGCCGCAAAATCCCCGATCGTATGCGTCAAACGTACCTACACGACACACGTGTATATGTTTTCTATGTGTGCTAGAGATGTAATATGCATATCGATACGATAAAAATAGACGTGTTTGTATTTATACTTCGTTATTAATAATCATTGTTTTAACTGTATAATGATTTGGTGGTTAATTATAGTTTAATAATTATGAAGTGAAAGAGATCTAACTCCAATCAAGATCAATAGTGAATTGAATGTTTAATTAAAATACAATATAACTCGAAACTCTATGATTAAGATATTATGATGATTAAGGAACCATTCACATTCACTGACACAAATTACAAAATTCAACACTATCACAAAATTTCTAATTATTGAATTCACCTATCTGCTTTTGTAACCATCTATGGAGCCCAATACTTACATTTACAGTTAAGTTTAAATTATTTGATCCCGTAAAATATTTGAATCTCTAAAAATAGCTTAAGAGTATGTATATTTGTGTGAATCCGCTAATCTTACGAACTACTAAACCAATTTTGATTATTTTCCCACCACACGAAGCCACATTATTCCTAAATACTATAGGCTACTTTTATACCAGAAAAATATAAAGTGGGTCTTTTACCGGGTATTTTCACACAGGCAGAGCCGCGAGCAAATGCTATTGTAAATATAAATGGGAAAAATCCACTTAGCACTAGAAATATGTGATACGACATTCATTGAATTTTCTTTTACGCACGTGCTCCAAATACAAACTGCAAAACTCACTTAATTAAACATGAATAGGTCGTAATGTCTATAGAATTTACGTCCAGAGGAAAATTAACTCTATTTATATCATAATGAATGTCAGATGTGTTCAAATTTGCATAAATGTTTTTAGAAACTAACATTAAAAGTGGTTTTGGTTAAAATGTTAATTTGAATTAGTAAATTCATGTTGTATTCTATTGCTAATACCTTCTGCTACGCTGAAGCAATTCAAAATATAGAATTCTAGGTATAGCGGAAGCTAAGGAAACAAGCTATTGATGGCTATTGCCGTAGAAATAACGACCTTATAGGAAAACAATGGAAATTAGGAATATAACGGAGACTCAATTATCTGGACTTCAGTTATCCGGATTCGCGATTATCCAGATTGCCGAGCGCGAGCTGCGATGGGATGAAACTTTGTATAAAACTCAAAACTTCTTAACCGATTAAGATAATTCTTTCACTGATTTGAAACAATGCCCTTCAGTGCTATTACCTACTTTTTTGTCTCGGAAATGGTCATTCACGTGGTTGGATCAGCTAGCAAAACTAGCTAACAATAAATTCGTATGAATAAACGCTTTTCTTACATTTAACTATCCAGATGTTAGATTATTCGATTGACTTACAACTATTAGTCTGATTAACTGAGTCTACACTGTATGTTTCAGTGGCGAAGCGTCCGAACAACCGATTCCCACCGGCTTCTCTTTTTAAGTTAATTAACGTTTGTCTTAGTTTTATTTTTTTTGCAAAATTGGCCGCGATATGTCAACTTACGCGTTTTTTTGCCACGGGTTACCATTTGACAAATTTCACCCTTCGCCACTGTTATGTTTTATTTAGTTGTTGTTGTTAACATCCGAAGAGTATGTAGACTACGAAATTTCCACGCTAATTTTATAAAATATTTTTTCAACGGGCACATCACTAGACTTTACCCTATTGTCTCTGGAATGTCAAACGGTAAGCACTTCACCCTTCTGTGCCACTTCTTGATAACAATCCCCACAATTCCCTTAGGTTCTGAGAGCCCTATAAAAGGGTTTCACAAAACTAAAGTACATGCTCACAATATTCTAATGTGCGTTTATTCTATTTCTGTCCAGTCTTTCTATTTACGTATTTCGCAGGTGCTTTCGATATCGTTCCCTTTCATTATTCCTTATAATACACTTATTCGGAATGATGTGGGAGATAGTCTTTCACAGATATTGTTATTTATGACGTAACGATTTCGGCCGGGGTCTAACATTACATAATATGATTGATATTTTGAGTCGGTGTTATGATGACTAAGTCAAAGATGTTCGACAGTGACTGTCGCATAACTATGGAATAACTTTATGTAGTAATTCGTCCCGACGACTTGCGTTCCTGGATCAGCCCGTTCTAAAGACAAATTTACATAAGTCTAACAAACTATGAAATATTACAGGGTATACTTGATACGACTGCAAAGCACACCAACACCTCGCCTATATCCAGGAAGGAGTTGGCACAGGCGCAAAACCAGGATAGCCACTTTTCGCCAAGTACGGTCCTGTAATGTGATGGAAGCGAGCCTGTCACTATATAAGGTACAAATTCCAGCAGCCAATTCGCAATATAGTCTACGGAGACTCGAGAACTTTTCCTGGCCTTCTCCTCTCCTCTAATCCAAGAAATTTCCTTTCCATCCCCTACACTTCCTTCCCTCAGATATCCCGTCCCCTACTTTCCTTCAGGTGCCTGCAGTCGCCAAGCCCGGAAGACTCCATTTGATTATATGCACCCTGCGCCACTGATACCGATATTTAAACCTGAGATGAGACGATCTGCTATCTACAGAATGCGCTTAAGAAAAGTGTCTTATTTATACCTGTGCTTATACAGAAAGGATAAAAGCTTGAGCCTATGTATGTACCTTTCTTATATAAATAAACACGAAGCCAAGATAATTCACAGGCTCATTAAACTTCAGCTTACAATTTTGTCGTTGATCAAGAGCCGAAATTAACACTCAAGTAAATTAACTGGAGGCCTCGTGTGCATATTAAACTTCACTTTAGTCGGTCTCTGGGTTTGAACCCTCAAGTATACAGGGGTCATTTTTAAATTGCATAATAAATGAAACCACATACTCGTCTTTACCGCTGCGAACATGTGCCAAAATCGTTCATGAATAACGAATGATCTTATAAAAAATCCTGGGTTTCCTTTTTTTTTAATAATTTTGTAGTTTTGTGCGAATACGGCGTGCACGTGAGTGTATTTCCGACCGAAGTGTGATGTTACCGCTGCGACGAATTCTCTTAGAGTAGTAT